>NC_057815.1:99188551-99361051 GCF_910594005.1 Cervus elaphus
ACTTCGTGTCTCAGATCAGTCCAGCTTAAACCCCGCCTATCCAAAGTCCATGCCACAAACCTAGGCCATGCTTATTAATTTTTCTACAGGGATTAGCGGAACTAATTAGAGGAACTCCCCAAATTTTCTCTTACTGACTTTTTGTCTGGGGTGCTGTCCAGGGTTCCTTGTTTTTCTGTGATGGAGCACTGGTTTCTGAGCCTGCTTGGAGCCACTTGTCTTTAGCGATTTTGCTGCTCCCGGCAATTCCTTCAAACTAGATTCCTTACTTAATGGTGCCCTGGACATTCTCTTCCATGTGAGTAAAAGACAACATGCAGTTCTTTAGTTCTTTAGGACTTTATGAAGTGTTTTGACATGCATGACTTTAGTTAATACTTTGACAGTTCTTGGAAATATCTGATTTGGGGGGGGGGGGTTGGTCTGAACATTGGAGTGTAACAAAAGGACCTAGATGGATAGTGAATCAAAACTAGAATTCATATCTTAAGGTTCTTCCCCTGCAACTTTCAGCATAAAAGTGAGAGCAAGGCAGGGATAATAGCTGGAGGTCAGGGAAAGAAGAGGGTAAGGGCTGGTAGAGAGATCCAGGGGGTTTATATTAATTAGTAGCCCTTTGATGGACTAGGAAGTATGGAAAATTACAGAGGGGACAAAACACATCTGGAAAATAAGGTGACAACGCAGTGAGATTGAGAAGAGAAAAGACGATCAGCAGAAACACATTTAGACAATAAAGAAAATGAGATGAAACTTGCAGGTTGCCATGTCCTAGAGACAATGTTTGGAATTAAAGTAGCTGGTCTCATCAGTTCTCCTTGAAAAAGGCTGTATGACTAGCTGGTTCTACTCATTTTCCTGATCCATTAATTGGTATACAGGCTAATTCTTAATATTATAGTGGACATGAAATTTAATAACCTTCAACAAATTGTTGTGTGAACTACTTAATACAGTAAGAACGTGTGCGTACATCCCTGGTATCAATTTATTCCCTAAACTGCATCTATATTTGAAGTCTAGCTCACAGATACTATCTTCAGCATTCTTTGACCTTTCTACTCCTAGATGAATGCTTAAATGTGGAGTCACTCATTCGCAAAACATTTAGGGGGCCCTGAGCTGGTCCTGGACTTCTGAGAATGAATGGGTGTGGGCTAGGATCTCAAAGCTCACAACACAGGGGCAGGCTAAACAAATGATTCCAAACAGGAGAGTTGCCTGATTAGAGCTCAGAGGAAGGAGTTGTTACTCCCTCCTACAAGAATGAGCATTTGAAATCATGCTCGGATGATGAGTTTCTACTCAAAAGTGGGTAATCTATGTGAAGTCCTTCTGTTATTTTCTTATTTGTTGCTTTTCAGTCATAAACCTGAGGCTTCTCAGGGTTGCGAGTTGCTTCCTCTTATTGGAGTGGGAGGCTCTGAGGTAGGGATCCTGTCTCCTTCTTCATCTTGGACTGTCCACTCTACAAACTGCCCAGCATGTCCTTAGCTTCTTCATCTTAGGCTGTCCACTCTACAAACTGCCCAGAATGTCCTTAAGCTTCTTCATCTTGGACTGTCCACTCTACAAACTGCCCAGCATGTCCTTAAGTTTCCCTTAGTCAGATGTCTTAGCATATCCCTCCCTAGCACAGCACAAAAGAACTGAGGTTGAAAACATCTCTCAGATGAATGTATAAACATGTATGAATAAGCTTCATAGAACTATGGAAGGTTTAATCAGTTTGTAAGGGGTTTAGAGAACGTGCATTGGTTTAGATTGCACTACCAGTGATACTGTGATCTCAGGCATATAATCAAATGTTTTTTACCTCATTTTTTGGATTTATAATGGTGATAGCTATATACCTACTTATAGGTACTGTAGGATTGATTTAAGGTTTAAGTAAGTTTATTCACATAAAATGCTTAAAGTCTGAAATATTATGAAAATAATGTAACAACAGAACCGCCCACTACTGTTGTTGTTCTTACTGACTGTAAAGATGGTGATGATATCAGACAGTTTGCTAAAGATCCAGGACAGGAAGGCAGCCGTCTCCAGGATCTCTGTGTTTTCTCCTATTTTCACCTGTGACTGGATCCATGAGAAGGATATTTTGGGAACAGGATTTGGGAAATACTCACCTTCTGGTGTTTACTGTGCTCCACTCTGAAGGCCATCAAAGAAGGTTTACCTAAAAAATGATGAGAATCAGTGTTTTCATTGGTAAATGTTTCCAAACTGGGTATTCTAATTAAGGACACATAATTCTAAGCCAGAGAGTGACAAAGACAATGATTACCAAAGGAGGAATGGAAGATGATTTCTGTATCATCACCTCCCATGGTTCCACTGGGAGCATTACATAATTATCTTAAAAATAAAAAAAAAAAATATGAAACTTCATCTGTGCCTCAATTGATGTTCATAAAGTATCTAATAAATTTCCTAGTCTTTCATGACAAAAGTACTCAACACTGTAGAAATAGGAGGAAGTGACTGCAATATAATAAAGGTCATATATTGAAAGTCTACCTCTAACATCATAGTCATCAGTGAAAAAGATCAAGAAAAAAAGGCAAGGATGCCCATTATCAACATTTCTGTTCACCATAATATTAGAACTCCTAGCCAGGGCTTTAGGTTAGAAATGGAAACAAAAGGCTTCCATTTGGAAAGAAGGAAGAAAAATTATGTCTGGTCCCAGGGCCTTGGTTTTATGTGCAGAAAGATCTTTAAATCCACACAGACAAAAATCCTGCACAGAAAGTTGCACTGTACAAAATCAACATTCAAATATTTTTCCATGCATGAAGAATGACCATTGCACAAAGTAAAATAAGAAAACAATCCTATTTATTTTTTATTTTTTTAAAGCTATAGTCAAGAGCTAAATTAAAAAAAAATATTTATTTTTATTTATTGGTTTGTGCCAGGTCTTTGTTGCAGCATGTGGGATCTAGTTCTCTGACTAGGGACTGAACCCAAGTTCTCTGCATTGGGAGTGTGGAGTCTTAGCCACTGGACAAATAATCTTATTTATAATAGCATTGAAAAGAATGAAGTAATTAGGAATAAACTTAAGGAGATGAAAGACTTATATGTTGAAAACTACAAAATATTGCTGAAAGGAATCCGACATAAATAAATAGATAGGTGTCTCATGTTTATGGATTAGGAGGCTTAATATTATTAAGCTGTTCATACTACCCAAAGCAATTTAAAGGTTCAATGCTATTCACATTAAAATCCCAATGGAAGCTTTTTCAGATATAGGAAATCCATCCAACAGTTAACACGGAATCTCAGAGCACCCCAAATAGGCAAAGCAATCTTAGAAAGAACAGCAAAGCTGGAGGCCTCTGATTTCAGAACATACTACAAAGGTACAGGAACCAAAAGAGTGTAGATTTGGCAATAAATGTATGCTTAGTCGCTCAGTCTTCTTGACTTTTTGTGACCTTTTTGACTGTAGCCCACCAGGCTCCTCTGTCCAGGGGATTTCTCAGGCAAGAATACTGGACAGGGTTGCCATTTCCTTCTCCAGGGGATCTCCTTAACCCATGGAGTGAACCCGCATCTCCTGTGTCTCCTGCACTGAAAGCAGATTCTTCACCTGCTGAGCCACTGAGGAGGCTGGCTGGCATAAAGACAGATATGTCAATCAATGGAACAGTATAGACAGCCAGAAATAAACTCTTGGATACATGGTCTAATGATCTTCATCTAGGGTGTCAAGATAATGGGGAAAGTTTAATCCCTGTAATGAATGGTGCTGGGGAAACAAAATAACCATGTGCAAAATAATGAACATCTCACATCTTGAAGAAAAATCAACTCAGAATGGATGAAAGACCTAAATGCAAGACTTGATAAGACTCTTAGAAGACAACAAGGGTGAAGCTTCAGGACATTGAATCAGCAATGATTTCTTAGATATGGTACCAAGTGCACAAGTATTATTAACAAAGTGAAAATAGACAAATGAGATTAATCTTAAAACCTCTGTGCAGCAAATGACACAGTGAACAGAGTTGAAAAGGCCACCTATAGGATGGTAGAAAATATTTGTAAAATATGCATCTGATAAGGGGTTACTAAGCATACACCAGTGTGAAGGCTACCTACAAGCCAGGAAGAGACCCTGATTGACCATGATGGCACCTTGATATCAAATTTCCATGCTCCAGCATTGTAAGAAAACAAATTTCTGTGGTTTAAGGAATGCAGTCTGCTTTTTTATGGCAGTCTGAGCTGAATAACAGTGAGAGAAGGAATTGAATAGACATTTCTCCAGAGAAAATACACAAATGGCCAACAAACATATGAAAAGATGCTCAATATTATTAATCAATAGGGAAATACAAGCTGAAACCTTCTGTGTGGGTAATGTGTATAAGAAGACAATAGCAAGTTTGGTAAGGATATGGAGAAATTGGAACCCTTATACACTATTGTTGGCAATGTAAAATGTTGCAAGCTTTCTAGAAAACAGTATGGAGTTTCCACAGAAAATTAGAACCACTGTATGATCTAGCAATCCAACTCAAGAGTGTATTTCCATAAAGAATTGAAAGCAAGATATTGAATAAATAGTGGGCACATGTATGGTCACTGCTGCATTATTCCCAATGGGCAAGATGTGTAAGCAATCTAAATGTTCATTGGTGGATAAAAGATAAATATTTTATATAAGAAATATGTTACAGATATTATATCCACATGCACACAACGGAATGTTTGAAAGCCTTAAAAACGAATTCTATCATATGCTCCGTCATGGAAGGGCCTTGATGATATTATACTAAGTGAAATGAACCAATCAAAAAAGACAAATATTGCCTGATTCCACTTCCATGAGGTATCTAAATTAATCAAATCCATGGAAACAGAAAATATAATCGTGGTTGCCAAGGGCTGTGAGGAGGAAGGATTGGAGAATTCTTACTCAGTGGGTTAGGGCTTCAGTCACGCAAGATGTAACATGTTTACAGATTTGCTGTAGAGCCATGTGTATATATATCCCCGATGGCTCAGCGGTAAAAAATCCACCTGCAATGCAGGAGATGCAACAGATGCAGGCCCAGTTCCTGGGTTGGGAAGATCACCTGGAGCAGGAGATGGCAACCCACTCCAGGATTCTTGCCTAGAGAATCCCACGGACAGAGGAGCCTGGTGGGCTACAGTCTATGGGTACGCAGAGTCAGACATGACTGAGCGATTAGCACTATGGCCACTAACACTAACGTGCACATAGTTAGCAACAGTGTGCCATACACTCAGAAATTGTTAAAAAGGAAAATAAAGATGTGCAGGTGTATGGTGAACCGAGGCGTATGTATTCCCTTTGAAGAATCTATCCTTATGTCAAAACCTTTGCAGACACCAAAGGTTTGGTTTTCATGTTCCTTTCCTTAGTTTTAATAACCTCAGGGAACAGAGGGACTTCCCTGGTGCACAGTGGATGAGAATCTGCCTGCAAATGCAGAGGACACAGGTTTGATGGCTGGTCCAGGAAGATTCCACTTTCTGCGGGGCAGCTAAGCCTGTGTGTCACAAGCTACAGAGCCTGCACGTGCTCTGCAACGAGAAGACACTCACAGCAACCAGAGAAAGCCCATGGACAGCAATGAAGACCCAGTGCAGCCAAAACTAAATAAATAATTTTTAAAAATCTGGGAGAACAGAAATCCATAGATGGAGAATCATAGAACTATCTAAATTGTTTTCTCCAGTCTAGGCAGATTAACTCTTCTAAACTGTTTGAGCAGCAGAAGAGGAAGTGAGCTGCTCACTTCTATTTTATAATAAGTGCACTTCATTTTATTTACCTGATGCCATCTCTGGTCAGTGAAATGTGGGAAAGATCATGGAGAATAAATCGTTCTCTCCAACCCTTTCCCAGAACCAAAATATAGAATTAGTTTAACCTTAGGGTAAGAAGATCATGGGTTTTGTTTTATACACATACATAAATAATGTATCTTGACATAATATGTTAATCATTTCCTCTTCGAAGAGATTTAATCCAATAACCAATGAGATTAGTATTAAATCTGTTTGGTGAATTTATTTCCAAGGTTTCTTTAACTGCCTTCCACTAAGAATGTTTAGCAAAAATAATTCTTTGTAAAAAGAATGATAAATTTTAACCATAAAACTTTTGAGAATTACACTGGAAAACCTATACATTCATCTTCATTCAGGCTAATGTCAATATTCAGCCACAACCACTTTGGAATGCTGAAAATTATGTTTTCCCTACTACTGGCTGAGATGTAGTTGAGACCTAAGCCCAGGCTGGTTTCAGGAAGACACCTCCAAATCCTCCTGGCCTCTCACCTTGCTGCCTTGGTGTCCATTCTTCATCAGAATCCTCAGTGTCATCTACCTGGGGTTTGATGACCTGCCTGCGGTGATGCATGAAATCCGGTCGAGTGGCTCTGAAACCTGGAAAGAAGCAAAATATTTGTTCTAAGAAGGAGAAACAATGCATAGAAGCAATGGGAAGTGTCACAAAGTCAGGGAATCAGTAGGATGGGCTGGGGGAATCTAGAATAAGGCAAGAGGTAAGCTCTGCACTGCAGGGTCAACCTCCCTTTGGTACAAAACTGTAAACATTTCCTTAGTCTCCACACAAAAGGGAATTGTGAGCAGATGAAGCCACCTAAGAGCGGGCCAAGTGAACACTGAGGGTGAAGACCTGTTTCATGTTTCCCAGGCTCACAGGCACCCAGCACTTCCTGTTACCTATAGCAATCAGCGCTTCGTAGTTTCTTTTCATATTCCTATATCGGATTTTTTCCCATTCTCCCATCTCTTCCCATTGTTCCTTGGAGAAGTATACGGAGATGTCTTTGAAAGCATCTTTGGCCTAAGGAAAATAATAGATTTCATCAGTGATTTACTAATCTAAGTCAGACCTTAGAGCTGGGCCTTCTCCTCCACCTTTTGTGCAGGGAGTAGCCTGAAGCTACTGGATGGTCTGTGTGAGACAGGGATGAAGACTTTCCTTCCCGACTGTGTCCTGCTTACCTGAACAAACGCTGAGCATTTTCCTAGCTCTCCCTGGACACAGAGCAGTTGACGAAGCTAGTGTCCTGTTTTGTCCCACTCCACCCCCCCATCTCAGACAGGACCAGGCATTCCCATCCTGTGTATGGTCACAGGGAAGTTCACTCAGCTGCCCAGGCAAGCAGTCTGTGGTGCTTCAGGGACCAGCGCCATGTCCTTCCTATAGAGCTGGCTTAGAGCCCAGCTTTGCCGCCTCCACCTCTCACCGTGGGCTTCCACTCTGTTCTCCTGGCATCTCCCTCAGTGCTCTCTTCTGGAGACCTGTTCGGCCTCATGGCCATTGGAGTGTTCAAGGCCAAGGTGCCTGTGGAAGAAGAAGGTGCTGAGATAGCCCAGACCAGTGTCCAGAGCCTGGTGTGTCTTCCTTGGGTGGAGTGTCCAGGGCAAGAAGGTGAGGGGAAAGTCAGGGTGAGGGTATTGGTGGGATGGACGGATCCTGACTAAATATGACAGATCAGCCTAATGTGAACTAGATTTGGTTTCTTTGGTTCCCCTACAATTCAGCCCCTCTGAGGGAAGGCACTGGGAGGGATGTGTCTGTGGGTGACGGAGGAATTCTTGAGGAGACCCGGAAACCCCTAACTGCTGGACTGGGGTCAGGCTGAAATCAGGGCTCTGTTCCAGTGCAGCAGAAGGAATGTTTCTCCAATAAGGGTTTTGAGGATCTCCTCCTGGACACTCAGAAAAATCTGGGCATAACGTAGGTTCTAAGTCTAAGGGACAAGTCGCTCGGCTTGAGGAGATCTGGGTCCCACGGGCTGAAGTAACTGGGGTCCTCAGACAGTGGGGACTGGGGATCTTTTGGCTGATGTAGAATGCGCAGGGTGAGAAATCTTGGGATCTGTGAGGCTGAGGAAATCGGGGGTTTCTTTTTAAGGGACTTTAGGTCTCCGACAGGCAGGACAGTTAGGGTCTTGAGGAGGAAGAGTTTTAAGGGCTCCCAGGCGGAGGGATTCAGGGTCTGAGAGGGTGAGGAAATTTGGTCTCTCTGCGGGTGGTATTTTTAGGGTGCCTCAGGCAGAGGGGAAGTGGGGTTAATCTAGGTATTTGAGGGTGGCAGCACTAGGGGATTCGCAGTTTCTGTGGGTGGAAGGGACTTGTAATCTCTGAAGCTGACGAGACGCAAGCCCCCTTCAGATTAGGACTCAGGTTACTCAAAGTTGACAGGATTTTGGGCCTCCCACCCTGGAATTTGAAGCCATCAGGCTAAGGGTTTATGAGGGCTGGGCAGGGCGCGTTCCCGTCAGCCTCCCCGCTCTCCTGCCGCGCTGCCCACCCTGTCCCCAGGAGAGCTAGAGGTTCAGCGAAGTCCAGTCCTTCGGCGCTGAGGTGAAGTGAAGGGCCAGCAGCCTGCCTGTACCCTGTCAGGCACAAGCGACCAATCAGCGTTGTGACTAAGGCAGTTTGGCCAATAGGCGCCCGGAGGGTGGGGTGCGCGATGGAGGCCCCGCCCCACCGCTCGGGGATTGGCTGCTCTGTGGGCGTGTCTGTCAAGCCTCCAGCGCGCAGGCGCATCTTGGCTGGTTTCTTAGTTTTCAGGCCTGGCCTCTTAGGCCTGGATCCTCAAGTGGGCGGGTTGTCCTCAGGCTGAATGTTTCTTTCCAGTGCCCTCAACTGGTATATCGGCTCCACCAGACTGTAACTGGGCTCCCGGAGTGTATCCTAGGCCCACCTGTGCCCTACCTTATCAAATCCAGTTTTGTCAAGAACTCTTTCTGGTGAGTACTGCATTATTCAAGGGAAACGGTGTAATTAACTATATTCTGATGAGACACAAGATAAACACCGTATGGTCAAAGATTTAAACACAACGCCGGAATAAGGATGTTAGAAAAAGCTTGGAGGATTTTTAACTTGAAAGTGGAAGTGGCACTGATGAGCCATCTGTGTATTTAATGTGGGTATGAAAAGCCTTCAGAAATGATGTATGAGTAAAACCTCAAAGCCTTGCAAGTGTTTTCTGTAAGCCGAGGCATCGATCTGGAGGACTGTGGATCCACTGAGCTGAGTTTGCCTGACACCTACTGGCTTCACAAGATAAAATAGGGACACTGTTTCTGGCCCTTAGGTAGCTTTGCTCACAGAAAAATAATGTGATTTCCATGTATTGGAAGCAAAGCGACTGACTGTAGAATTAGTATGAAGTGGTGGTTGGGAGTCTGGATGGAGAAATGTTACCAGAAAAGTGAGTTTACCTCTTGGTGGGTGTAGAACCAGAAGGTACAACCCAGCCAAAGCTCATGGAAAGGAAAAGTGTATTATTTACAGAACTATGGATAACACCATGGAGCTTTCCAGAGCAGGGTCTTTGTAAACCACAGAGTTGGGTAAGCTTTAATCTATGAGTATAGGCATGTTCTGGCTTCTGTGGTGACTCAGATGGTAAACAATCTCTGCATAGCAGAAGACCTGGGTTCAACCCCTAAGTGAGGAAGATTCTAAGAGGAGGGCGGGTCAGACCACTCCATTATTGTTGCCTGGAGAATCCCATGAACAGAAGAGGCTGGTGGTCCATGGGGTTGCAAAGAGTCAGACATGAGTGAGTGACTAACACTTTAACTCTACAGGCATGTTCATTAAGGGTCTTGGGCTGTGGGAGACTCCAAGCTTCAGTCGATTGAAGTCTTGAGAATCAGAACCAGTCACCATCAGCATGCCTTACATTCCAGCTGGTCTGGTATACATATAGCTATCTATTCTTGATATAGATATAGATACCTATTCTTCTTCATATTCTTTCGCCTTATCAGTTCAATCCAGTCACTCAGTCATGTCTCACTCTTTGCATCCCCATGGACTGTAGCACGCCAGGCCTCCCTGTCTATCGGTAACTCCCAGAGTTTACCCAAACTCGTGTCCACTGAGTCAGCGATGCCATCCAACCTTCTCATCCTGTCATCCCCTTCTCCTCCTGCCCTTAATCTTTCTCAGCATCAGGGTCTTTTCAAATGAGGCAGTTCTTCATATCAGGTGGCCAAAGCATTGGAGTTTCAGCTTCAACATCAGTCTTTCCAATGAACACTCAGCTCTGATCTCGTATAGAATGGACTGATTGGATCCCCTTGCAGTCCAAGGGACTCTCAAGAGTCTTCTCCAACACCACAGTTCAAAAGCATCCGTTCTTCTGCACTCAGCTTTCTTCACAGTCCAACTCTCCCATCCATACATGACCACTGGAAAAACCATAGCCTTGACTAGACAGACCTTTGTTAGCAAAGTAACATCTCTGCTTTTTAATATACTGTCTAGGTTGGTAATAACGTTTCTTCCAAGGAGGAACTGTCTTTTAATTTCATGGCTGCAGTCACCATCTGCAGTGATTTTGGAGCCCCCCAAAATAGTGTCAGCCACTGTTTCCCCATCTATTTGCCATGAAGTGATGGGACCAGATGCCATGATCTTAGTTTTCTGAATGTTGAGCTTTAAGGCAACATTTTCACTCTCGTCTTTCACTTTCATCAGGAGGCTCTTTAGTTCTTCTTCACTTTCTGCCATAAGGGTTGTGCCATCTGCATTGCTGATATTTCTCTCGGCAATCTTGAATTCAGCTTGTGCTTCATCCAGCACGGTATTTCTCATGATGTACTCTGCATAGAACTTAAATAAGCAGGGTGACAATATATAGCTTTGATATGCTCCTTTCCCGATTTGGAACCAGTCTGCTGTTCCATGTCTGGTTCTTACTGTTGCTTCTTGACCTGCATACAGATATCTCAAGAGGCGGGTCAGGTGGTCTGGTAGTCCCATCTTTTGGGAATTTTCCACAGTTTATTGTGAACCCACACAGTCAAAGGCTTAGGCATAGTCTATAAAGCAGAGATAGATTTTTTTCTGGAACTCTCTTGCTTTTTCAATGATCCAGTGGATGTTGGCAATTTCATCTCTGGTTTCTCTGCCTTTTCTAAAACCACCTTGAAGATCTGGATGTTCACAGTTCATGTATTGGTCAAGCCTGGCTTGGAGAATTTTGAGCATTATTTTGCTAGTGTATGAGATGAGTGCAATTGTGCAGTAGTTTGAGCATTCTTTGGCATTGCCTTTCTTTGGGATTGGAATGAAAACTGACCTTTTCCAGTCCTGTGGCCACTGCTGAGTTTTCCAAATTTGCTGACAGATTGAGTGCAGCACTTTCAGAGCATCATCTTTTAGGATCTGAAATAGCTCAACTGGAATTCCATCTCCTCTACTAGCTTTGTTTGTAGTGATGTCTCCTAAGGCCCACTTGACTTCACATTCCAGGATGTCTGGCTCTAGATGAGTGATCACACCATCATGACTGTCTAGTTCATGAAGATCATTTTTGTACAGTTCTTCTGTGTTTTCTTGCCACCCCTTCTTAATATCTTCTGCTTCTGTTAGGTCCATACCATTGATGTCCTTTACTGAGCCCATCTTTGCATGAAATGTTCTCATAAGCATAAGTTTTAAGGTTGCTATTGCAGGGAATGGCCACAAGGTGTCAGGACTTTTTCATGCCCAGTTGTGATTCCCTTTAAAGTGAAAACATTCAAGTTTTAACCCCAGACTGTAGTTCAATATGGAATGTAGCTGAAGCAACACCCAAAAACTTGTGTGTTCTTTCTGAACATTCTTATTTATTTATTTTAATATTTTTTTTAATTTACTGGCAGTGCCATGTGGCATGTGGGAATTTTAGTTCCCTGACCAAGTGTCGAACCCTTGCCCCCTGCATTTGAAGCACAGAATCTTCACCACTGGACTGCAGGGAAGTCCCACTAAGCATTATTTTTTTTAAAGTAACCTTTATTTCATATTGTAGTAACATTGATATACCATGTGTTATTGGTGGCAGGTGAACCGAGTGTATTTTCTGTTTTGTTGTTGTCCAGTTGCAGAGTCAGATCTTTTTGTAGGAGCGTTCCTTTTTCTACAGGCCCTGTTATACTGGTAAGACATCTATTTGTATATACAGAAGTGTACATAAATGTAAATATCTAGGTACATAGATATGTAAATGTCCAGAGAGAGATATAAATGTCTACGTATGTAGATATACAAATGTCTCTATGTCTAGGAATATACATTCTAGGTACATAGATATATAAATACCCAAGTTCATAGAGGCATAAATATCTATACACATAGACATATAAATATATATGTACATATAGATATAACTATCTATGGAAAACAGAAAAAGAGACACAGATGTACAGAACAGACTTTTGGACTCTGTGGGAAAAGGCGAGGGTGGGATGTTTCGAGAGAACAGCATCGAAACATGTATATTATCTAGGGTGAAACAGATCACCAGCCCAGATTGGATGCATGAGACAAGTGCTCTGGCCTGGTGCACTGGGAAGACCCAGAAGGAGTGGGTAGAGAGGAAGGTGGGAAGGGGGAACGGGATGGGAAATACATGCAAAACCATGGCTGATTCATGTCAATGTATGACAAAAACCACTACAATATTGTAAAGTAATAGCCTCCAACTAATAAAAAAAAAAAAATTCAATTTGTTGTAAACCATGGGCCCCACCCAAACCCAATGAATCAGAAAATTTTGAAGTGGGGCCCTGCAATTCATGTTTTTTAAGCAAGATTTTCAGTTGATTGTGATGCACATGAAATTTGGGAACCTCAGTGGCTGTTTTTTAAAATCACCTTGGAAAGGGAACCCTCTTACACTGTTGGTGGGAATGCAAACTAGTATAGCCGCTATGGAGAACAGTGTGGAGATTTCTTAAGAAAGTGGAATTAGAACTGCCATATGACCCAGCAATCCCACGTCTGGGCATACACTGAGGAAACCAGATCTGAAAGAGACATGTGCAACCTAATGTTCATCACAGCACGGTTTACAATAGCCAGGACATGGAAGCAACCTAGATGCCCATCAGCAGACGAATGGATAAGGAAGCTGTGGTACATATACACCATGGAATATTACTCAGCCATTAAAAAGAATTCATCTGAATCAGTTCTAATGAGATGGAGGAAACTGGAGCCCATCATACAGAGTGAAGTAAGCCAGAAAGATAAACACCAATACAGTATACTAACGCATATATATGGAATTTAGAAAGATGGTAACGATAACCCTATATGCAAAACAGAAAAAGAGACACAGATGTACAGAGCAGAATTTTGGACTCTGTGGGAGAAGGCGAGGGTGGGATGTTTCGAGAGAACAGCATCAAAATATGTATATTATCTAGGGTGAAAGAGATCACCAGCCCAGGCTGGATGCATGAGACAAGTGCTCGGGCCTGGTGCACTGGGAAGACGCAGAGGAATTGGGTGGAGAGGGAGGTGGGAGGGGGGATTGGGATGGGGAACACAGGTAAATCCATGGCTGATTCATGTCAATGTATGACAAAAACCACTACAATATTGTAAAGTAATTAGCCTCTAACTAATAAAAATAAATGGACAAAAAAAGAAATATACATTCTAGGTACATAGATGTATAAATACCTACATTCATAGAGACATAAATATCTATACACATAGACATATAAATACATATGTACATATAGACATAACTATCTATGTATATACAGATATAAATATCTATTATAGATACATATAGACATAGATATCTATATACATAGACATGTAAATATCTGTATACACGGAGGATGGTTACACAGTGGACAATGAAGGAGACCACCTTATAGACAAAATAAGTGATACAGATAGTGGCATTTATAAGAGCAAACTAGGAGAGAGAAACATAAACAATTTCAAACAAAGAAAACACAGCTAAGCAAGATGCATGTGACTAGTTTTAATCTGAGGGCACTAAACCAACAAGTCCACAGGGGGTCAGTAGATGATGGCAAAGTCTGGAAGGGTGAGATAGTGAAAACAAGTTAAATGTTTCATCTTTGTTTACGAAGTAGAGCTTATAAATTTTTGGATTCATACTCATTACCTCCTAAAGTATGTATCATCCTATATATCCTCATATGCCCACATCCAAACTGTTTCAACTCAAATCAAGCATAACTCCAACTTGTTGCAACTCTACTTAGTGAACTGTTGCAATTTCATGAAAAAGCCACATTGTGATTCTTTTGTATAGACCAGTAATGGTTAGGATTTCTGTCTATTTTTTTTTTTTTTAGGGTCCTTAGAGATCATTTAAAATTTCAACACTTCTCCCTGCTTCACCTTGTTCTGATTCAATTGACATTGGAAAAGTTATGGAAAGAGTGTTTAATATAATCTGAACTCACCAGGTATCTATTGTTTGGTGTACTTAAAGATCTGAGAAGTAGACTTCGATGGATGTAAAAATAAATATTGTGGATATAGAACATAATTAGAAATTGCGAGAGTCATTTGACTAGAGAGCAATCACAATGGATCCACTTCATCTCCCACACCCATGAGGACAAGTTTATCTTGGTAATAATATCAGCAACTGAAGAGTTAAAGTGTTATCACTGTGAAAAATGATTATGAAAAGAAATCTTTGGAATGTTTTCATAGATAGGATGCAACTTTCCAAGAGGCTTTAAATTTCAGGTGAATGTTTTATTATTTGGAACTTGAGTGGATTACAGACTCTGTAAGTTTTACAGACTGTTCAAAGTTACATTCTGTTCCATCCCGGAATGAATCCATTACCTTTTGGTTCATGCACTTGTGACATCCTTAATCAGACTTAGAGACAATCTGTGTTGGAGAGTGTTCTAAACCAATGTGTGCATACCAGCTGCAGGTCTGACAAGAAACATTCACTCTCATGTTGTTGTAGTTGCTGTTCAGTGGCTAAGTTGTGTCTGACTCTTTGTGACCCCATGGACTGCAGCACGCCAGGAATCCCTGCCCATCACCAACTCCTGAAGCTTGCTCAAATTCATGACAGTTGAGTCAGTGATGCCATCCAACCATCTCTTCCTCTGTCATCCCCTTCTCCATTTGCCTTCAGTCTTTCCCAGCATCAGGGTCTTTTCCAGTGGGTTGGCTCTTCACATGAGGGGGCCAAAGGATTGGAGCTTTGGTTTCAGCGTCAGTCCTTCCTATGAATGTTTAGGACTGATTTCCTTTAGGATTGACTGGTTTGATCTCGCAGACCCAGGGACTCTCAAGAGTCTTCTCTAGCACCACAGTTCAAAAGCATTAGTTCTTCAGTGCTCTGCCTTCTTTGTGGTCCTACTCTCACATCCGTACATGACTACTGCAAAAACCAGTAGGTTTTACTCTCACATATGGGATATCAAGTTTGTTTTTACATATTGCCTGCTATATTTAGACTCTTGGTTCATACTTCATGTACCCATGTAGTGTTGTATTTCAATCCAGTTTGAAACAGAGCTATATTTGAAGAACGTTTTGCCCACCAGCAGCGTTCTATTCTCACCAGCACCTGTTACCTTGGTGTGACATCTCAAAACTCAGAAACTCTTACATGTGATATGAATATCAATTTCATTTTAGCAGAGTTTAAACAGAGAAGTGACAAAATCAGGGTGCCTATTTTATCAGGTTTCTCCAGGCAGAAAATTGAAGCTTGATGTTTTTCAGTTGCTCAGTCGTGTCCAACTCTTTGCAACCCTATAGACTGCAGCATGCTGGGCTTCCCTGTCCTTCACCATCTGCCAGAGTTTGCTCAGACTCATGTTCATTATGTTGGTGATGCTATCCAACCATCTCGTCCTCTGTCATCCCCTTCTCCTCCTGCCCTCAGTCTTTGAAATTTAAATTGTTAGAAGGCAGAATTCATACAGCTTATGGGCTCCTTGACTCAATATTTTTTACAAGAATTTTCTTATTTATTTTTTCGAGTGTGACATTTCATTCATATAATAGCAAATAACAGAATTAGAAGAAACCAATTTGAAACAACAGATTGTTTCTACCCTGACAATATGAACACAAAGGAACCAGTGGGAACTGCAAAGATATGGGGGCCAAGCTTTTAAGAATATTTTAGGTTCGCAAATACTAACTAGTATGCTTTCCATTTCAACAATTCTTATTCTGATCAAGAATATCCTTTTCTAGAAGGCCTCTAGTGTGGCTGCCTCCTGCTAGAAGCATGGGAGAAGGAATCAGGGAACTTTCTGTCTGTCTTTACAAGACACTGGACTCAACTCTAAGAAATCCCTAGATCTTCCCTGGATCCTGACCACCACATGGCCAAAGATACTGGTGACAGTTTTGTTTTGCCTGTTAAAGTGTTTAATGACAAAGAGTCTTTCGGTTTCCTGATGTGGGTGACATGTGGGACCCAGTGGTGATTTTTTCTTTAAGAAACTTACTTGCTAGTTCCCACATGAGGGTGAGGCCCCTGTCCAGGGATGAGAGACCATGCTTGTGTATGACCCATGCTTCCAGGGAGAGCAACTTTAAGCTAGTTTAAACCTGACCAAGTTCTGTCTGCATGGTAGATTTAGACCTCTCTGTCTTGTCTTGCAGTTTCCCTGGTGGCTTAGATGGTAAAAGAATCTGCATGCAGTGCAGGAGAACTGGGTTCATTTCTGGATTGGGAAGATCCCCTGGAGAAGGGAATGGTAACCTACTCCAGTATTCTTGCCTACAGAATCCCATGGACAGAGGAGGCTGGAGGGCTACAGTCCATGTGGTCACAAACAGTCAAACATGTGTGAATGATGAATACTTTGACTTTTCAATCCTGTCTGCACTGATTATGTTTAGACAAGACTGCTTGCTTTCTCCAATGAGAATACTGACACCTGACCATGTTCTGTGTGCACGAGGACGTGGAGACCTGGGTGCGGACTGGGCCTGGCCTCCGTCCTGGCAAACTCCGTGCCTGTGTCTGAATGTCAGTGCTCAGAGGTCTGGGGTCTGGAGCTGAGGTGGGCTTCTCTGGGTTATGTGCCCTCCTCTGAGAGGGGTTCCATGGCCCTCCCAGTGTCAGTGGTGCAGTAGGGCTCTTAGTCTATCCTCCTGCCAGGCTCCCCTGCCCTGAGGCTCATGGAGACCCCTCAGGTGGGCTACTTGGTAATTATTCCAGTTTTTCAGCGCATTCAGTTTGAGTAGGGAGGCAGGTTCACCTGGCTAATTGATTCCAGGGTACAGGGATCAGGCAAAAAATCATCAGGCAGCAGGTGAGGTTGCTATGTGATTGCCTTCCCGTCACCCGTCCCTGCTCTGCAGACACCAGACCTGCCCCTCGTCTTCTAGCCCCGCGCCTGGTGTGTTTTCTCAACACCTCAGTGGGAAAACAAAGAACGGAGCCCTCTGGAACCAAGGCAGTGTGTTCAACATTATCGTGACAGCTGTCAAAATAGTTAGTATCAGACAGAAGCAAAGGGCAGGAGAGGGGGACTTCTCTGGGATGAGAGAAGGTTCCAGGAACCCAGTCGTTTCTGCCTTTGGGGCCTAGCCATCAGGGACCTGGTGTCCTAATCAAGAGTCATGCATCCCCAGAAGCAGGGTTCGGGGACTGTGTGGGTCTCACCCCGTCTACAGGGGTCCGGATCCTGTGCCCAGAGACCCCGTGTCTGCTATTCACCTCTGTGTGTCTTCCCTCTTGGTGATTCCCAACATCTGAATTGAGGGTGTTTCCCTGATTAACCTGTGGTCCTTTCTCTTGTCTTCATCTTGGGACATTCACATGAGGTCAGGCACCTTTGAATGGGTTGCTGCTCTGTGTTCTGCTGGGTGAAAACCTTTGGCGGTGTCATATTAACATCATAGTGTATCACAGACCTAATCTGTAGGGTCGCCACTGTCTGGGGTCCCCTAGATGGATTTTCTGTAATTTAATCTTTATTTTGTATTATAGTCAGGTTTATTTCCATTGTTTTATTAGTTTTAGCTGTACAGGAACTTAATTTGATTTTACCTAGAAGTGAATCTATTCTTTTTCCATTTTTTTCCTCATATAGATTATTACAGTCTCTCTAGTAGAGTTCCCTGTTCTTTTCAGTAGGTCCTATTTGCTTATCAGTTTCTTAGATGTTAGTGTGTATATAAATCCTAAACTCTTTATCCCTTCTTTCTTTCTTTTGATACTCATAATTTGATTTTCGCAACCTGTGAAGTCCGTTTTGTACATTAGTCATTGGTATGAATTTATAGATTGTGCCCGTAAGTGATATCTCATGATATTTGTCTTTCTGTCTCTGAGTTCCCTCACCTGGTGTGATGATTTCTTAGCACACCCACGCTGCTGACAGCATCCTTGTTTCACTCTGTTTTACGGTTGAGTGGTGTTCCTGTGTAGATGTACCGCCTTGTCCTCACTTTTCTTCCACTGGACCTTTTGGTGGATTCCATGTCTTGCCTATTGAAGGAGTGCTGCCCTGAAAATCAAGGTGCACGTGTCTTTTTGAATGGTGATTTTCTGTGGACCTGCGCTTCCCTTTATAGCTCAGTTGGTAAAGAATCCGCCTGCAATGCAGGAGATCCCAGTTCAATTCCTGGGACAGGAAGATCCACTGGAGACAAGATGGGCTACCCACACCAGTTTGCTTGGGCTTCCTTTGTGGCTCAGCTGGTAAAGAATCTGCCTGCAATGCAGGAGACCTGGACTTGATCCCTGGGTTGGTAAGATCCCCTGGAGAAGGGAAAGGTTACCCACTCCAGTATTCTGGCCTAGAGAATTCCATGGACTGTATAGTCCATAGTGTTGCAAAGTGTTGGACACGACTGAGTGACTTTCACTTCACATTCTCTGGACCTAGGCCCATGAGTGGGATTGCAGGGTCATATGGTACCTCTATGTCTTGTATTTCTTGGAAGCTCCATGCTATTTTCCATAGCGCCTTCAACATTTACATTCCCAAAAACCTTGTAGGAGGATTTCATTTTCCGTATATCCTTTGCAGATGTTTTATTTTATTTATTTAATTATTCTTTATTCTTTGTACATCATTTTGATGATGGCCACTGTGACCAGCATGAGGTGATACCTTATTGTAGTTTTGATTGGCATTGATTTAATAATTATTGCTGTGGACTATCTATCCATGTGCTTTTATTATTTTATACTTTGTGAGTACAATTTATCTCTTGAAACTGGCCTCTTGAAACTTGGCCTTGTTTGGAATTCTTTTCTGATGAAATACCCCAGGACATTTCTTGAGGGCAGATGTCATTTAAAGCCCTGTCAAACTTGTGACTATTTAGAGCCCTTTAGCACCTGTTTTATGGCTTCCCTGCTCACTCGGTGGTAAAAGAATCCACCTGCAATGCAGGAGACTTTCAGGAGACCTGGGATCGATCCCTGGGTTGGGAAGATTCCCTGAAGAAGGAAATGGCAAGCCACTCCACTATTCTTGCCTGGAGAATCCCATGGACATCCTTTGTCCTGCCAGGCTACGCTCCATGGGGTTGCAAAGAGTCGGACATGACTGAGCAACTAAACAACAAAAACCACACCAGTTTTGACATGTAAATATTGATCTGACCAGCTAATTACTCCCCCCCCACCCCTTGCCACCTTTCCATTTTGATAAGGGTAAGTTTCTGAGTCTGTGAATCTGTTTGCATTTTGTAATGACGCTCATTTGTATCCATGTTTAGATTCCACAGAAGTGATTCTCTCTATTATCTTTCCCTTTATCAGTTATCTCACTTAGTTTGATCACCTCTAGTTTCTTCCCTGTAACTGGAAATGGCATAATTTCATCCTTTTTTATGTCTGAGCCATATTGCATTGTGTATATGTACCTCATTTTCTGTATCCATGCGTCTGTCCTTGTACACTTAAGTTGCTCCCCTGTCTTGGCTGTGTTACCTAGTGCTGCCATGATTTTTGGAGCATCAGTGTCTTTTAAAATTTTGCTTTTTATTCTGGATCTACTCCTAGGTATTGGATTTCTGGGTCACTCGGTACTTCTGTGCTTAGTTTTTAAAAGAAGCTCCATAATGTTCTACCTAATGGGTGTACCAATTTACATTCCCACCAACAGTGTAGGAGGGTTTCTTTATTTCCACACCCTTTGCAGAATTTATTGTTGTAGGTTTTTGATGTGGCCATTCTGACCAATGTGAAGTGATACCTCATGGTACACTTGATTTGCCTTTCTCAAAAACTAGTGATGCTGAGCATCTTTTCATGTGCTTTTATCACCGTCTGTATGACCTCTTTAGAGAAACATGCATTTAGACCTTTGCCTGATTGTTTTTTGTTGAGTTTTTTAATTTAATTGATCTGTACTAAATATTTGTATGTGTTAAAGAGAAAGTTCTTGTGAAATCAACCCTGAATATTCATTGGAAGGACTGAAGCTCCAATCTTTTGGCCACCTGATGCAAAGAGTTGACTCATTGGAAAAGACCTTGATGCTGGGAAAGATTGAGGACAGGAGGAGAAGTGGGCAGCAGAGGATGAGATGGTTGGATGGCTTTACCCACTCAACAGACATAAGTTTGAGCAAACTCCCAGAGATAGTCAAGGACAGCGAGGCCTGGAGTGCTGCAGTCCA
This sequence comes from Cervus elaphus, assembly GCF_910594005.1. NCBI lineage: Eukaryota > Metazoa > Chordata > Mammalia > Artiodactyla > Cervidae > Cervus > Cervus elaphus. The sequence goes on from NC_057815.1 coordinate 99,208,987, forward strand.
TGGGGTCACAAAGAGTCAGACAAGACTTAGCAACTGAACAACTACTAAAACCTGAATCGTCCTGAATATTAACTGCCTAACAAATCAGCTGGCATTTAATATTCAGTTGTCCAGTATGAAAAGACAAAAAGATATGACACTGAAAGATGAATTCCCCTGGTTGGTAGATGCCCAATATGCTACCGGAGAAGAGTGAAGAAATAAATCCAGAAGGAATGAAAAGGCTAAGTCAAAACGGAAATAGTTGTGAGTGTGTATGGTGGTATAAGTAAAGTCTGATGCTGTAAAGAGCAATATTGCATAGGAACGTGGAATGTTAGGTCTATGAATCCAGGTGAATTAGAAGTGGTCAAGAAGAAGATAGCAAGAGTGAACATTGACATTTGATGAATAAGTGAACTAAGATGTGTGGGTTAGGGTTAGGGTTAGAATGTGGTCAACTGGAGAGGGGAATGGCAAACCGCTTCAGTATTCTTGCCTTGAGAACCCCATAAACAGTGTGAAAAGGCAAAAAGATAAGACACTGAAAGATGAACTCCCCAGGTGGGTAGTTGCCCAATTTGTTACTGAAGATCAGTGGAGAAATACCTCCAGAAATAATGAAGGGATGGAGCCAAAGCTAAAACAACACCCAGTTGTGGATGGGACTGGTGATAGAAGCATGGTTCTTTGCTATCAAGAGCAATATTGCATAGGAACCTGGAATGTTAAGTCCATGAATCAAGGCAAATTGGAAGTAGTCAAACAGGAGATGACAAGAGTCAACATCGACATTATAGGAATCAACAAACTAAGGTGGACTGGAATGGGTGAATTTAACACAGATGAGCATTTTATCTACTACTGTGGGCAGGAATCCCTTAGAAGAAGTGGAGTAGCCATCATAGTCAACAAACGAGTCTGAGATGCAGTAACTGGATGCAATCTCAAAAACATCAGAATGATCCCTGTTATTTTCCAAGGCAAACCATTCAATGTTACAGTAATCCAAGTCTATGGCCAAACCAGTAATGCTGAAGAAGCTGAAGTTGAACAGTTCTATGAAGACATACAAGACCTTCAAGAACTAACACCCCCCAAAAGATGTCCTTTTCATTAAAGGGGACTGGAATTCAAAAATATGAAGTCAAGAAACACCTGGAGTAACAGGCAAATTTGGCCTTGGAGTACAGAAAGAAGCAGGGCAAAGGCTAATAGAGTTTTGCCAAGAAAATGAATCGGTCATAGCAAACACCGTCTTCCAACAACACAAGAGAAGACTCTACACATGGACATCAACAGATGGACGACTCCGAAATCAGGTTGATTATATTCTTTGCAGCCAAAGATGGAGAGCCTCTATACAGTCAGCAAAAACAAGACCAGGAGCCAACTATGGCTCAGATCATGAACTCCTTATTGCCAAATTCAGAGTGGAAATAGAAGAAAATAAGGAAAACCACTAGATCATTCAGGTATGACCTAAATCAAATCCCTTATGACTATACAGTGGAAGAGAGAAATAGATTTAAGGGACTAGATCTGATAGAGTGCCTGATGAACTATGGGTGGAGGTTCGTGACACTGTACAGGAGACAGAAAACAAGACCATCTCCAAAAATACAGAAAAGAAAAAGAAATACAAAAAATCAAAATGGCTGTCTGAGGAGGCCTTACAAATAGCTGTGAAAAGAGGGAAGTGAAAAGGAAAGATATTCCCATTTGAATGCACAGTTCCAAAGAATAGCAAGGAGAGAGAAGAAAGCCTTCCTCAGTGATCAGTGCAAAGAAATGGAGGGAAACAATAGAATGGGAAAGACTAGAGATCTCTTCAAGAAAATCAGAGATACCAAGGGAACACTTTATGCAAAGATGGGCTCAATAAAGGACAGAAATGGTAGGGACCTAACAGAAGCAGAAGATATTAAGAAGAGGTGGCAAGAATACACAGAAGAGCTGTTAAAAAAAAGATCTTCATGGCCCAGATAATCATGATATTGTGATCACTCCCCTAGAGCCAGACATCCTGGAATGTGAAATCAAGTGGGCCTTAGGAAGCATCACTGTGAACAAAGCTAGTGGAGTTATGGAACTCCAGTTAAGCTATTTCAAATCCTAAAAGATGACACTGTGAAAGTGCTGCACTCAATATGCCAGCAAATTTGGAAAACTCAGCAGTGGCCACAGGACTGGGAAGGTCAGTTTTCATTCCAATCCCAAAGAAAGACAATGCCGAAGAATGCTCAAACTACCCCTCGATTGCACACATCTCACACGGCTAGTAAAGTGATGCTTAAAATTCTCTAAGCCAGGCTTCAGGAAGACGTGAACCGTGAACTTCCAGGTGTTCAAACTGGATTTAGAAAAGGCATAGGAACCAGAGATCAAATTGCCAACATCTGCTAAAAGCAAGAGAGTTCCAGAGAAAGATCTATTTCTGTTTTATTGAGTATGCCAAAGCCTTTGCCTGTGTGGGTCACAATAAACTGTGGAAAATTCTGAAAGAGATGGGAATACCAGGCCACCTGACCTGTCTCTTGAGAAACCTATATGCAGGTCAGGAAGCAAGAGTTAGAACTGGACATAGAACAACAGACTGGCTCCAAATAGAAAAAGGAGTACATCAAGGCTGTATATTATCACCCTGCTTATTTAACTTGTATGTGGAGTACATCATAAGAAATGCTGGGTTGGAGGAAGCACATGCTGGAATCAAGTTTGCTGGGAGCAATATCAATAACCTCAGATATGCAGATGACACCACCCTTATGGCAGAATGAGAAGAAGAACTAAAGAGCCTCTTGATGAAAGTGAAAGAGGAGAGTGAAAATATTGGCTTAAAGCTTAACATTCAGAAAACTAAGATCATGGCATCCTGTCCCATCACTTCATGTTAAATAGATGGGGAAACAGTGGTTGACTTTATTTTTCTAGGCTCCAAAATCACTGCAGATGCTGATTGCAGCCATGAAATTAAAAGACACTTGCTCCTTAGAAGGAACGTTATGAACAATCTAGACAGCATATTAAAAAGCAGAGACATTACTTTGTCAACAAAGGTCTGTCTAGTCAAGTGTATCCTTTTCCCAGTGGTCATGCATGGATGTGAGTATTGGACTATAAAGCAAACTGAGCACAGGAGAATTGATGCTTTTGAACTGTGGTGTTGGAGAAAACTCTTGAGAGTCCCTTGGACTGCAAGGAGATCCATCCAGTCCATCCTAAAGGAGATCAGTCCTGGGTGTTCGTTGGAAGGACTGATGCTGAAGCTGAAACTCCAATACTTTGGCCACCTCATGCAAAGAGCTGACTCATTTGAAAAAACCGTGATGCTGGGAGGGATTGAGGGTAGGAGGATAAGGGGACGACAGAAGATGAGATGGTTGGATGGCATCACCGACTTGATGGACACGGGTTTGGGTGGACTCCGGGAGTTGGTGATGGACTGGGAGGTGTGGTGTGCTGCAGTTCACGGGATTGCAGAGAGTCAGACATGACTGAGTAACTGAACTGAACTGAATTAGTGTTAGAAAAATTGTTTGATATAGGTGCCCTGGGATCGCATCTGATTTTTGTCCTAGAGAAGTCACAGCTCATGAGCGTAGCACATCTTCTGTGGAAATTAACATTCATTTAACTATTGCTATAAGTAAAACAACCCAATCATCTACTTCCAAATACCCTGGCTTTAACTCTGATGTTGGAATTATATAGGAGTCAAATTCAAGTCTTCATAAACTGTATATTCATAGCTTCAATGTCTTTGGTGACTGAGAGTTTATGCCATAAGACATGGAGTATTAATTTTGTCCATTATGCATAAAATTTATAGGGATAGAAAGGCAATTAAGATGAAAATAATAGCTGGTAAGATTGTTCGGATAGTCTACTTCTTGTGTGTCTATAGTGCTAGTGTGTGTGAGTTTTGTTGCCTGAATAAGTGAGATAATGTAAACTACTAGTGAGCTGATTAAGAAAACTATTACTAATGTGTTATCATGAAGTGTAAGAATTCTTCGATGATGGCTGGTGTTGCATCTTGAAAGTCTAGTTGTAGAGGATATGCCATTGATATATACAGATTTTTCACCTATAACTTAACTTCAACAAAGTGATATAATATTTCACTAACATCTCCTAAATAGAGAAAGAAATCATGGTTATGATTTTGGCTTGAAGTCAGTAGTTGGGGGTTCGATTTCTTCATTCTTTATTTTAAAATGATGTGCATAAGTTCTTTGAGTGTGTGGTATGGTTGGTCTACTGTTAAGACCTCGTCTTGATGCAAATGCTTCTCAGGTAATAAGAATTATTGGTATTACTGTGGTTAAAGAAATGAATGGGCCTATAGATGAAATAGTATTTCATACTGTGTATGCATCTGGGTAGCCAGAATATTGTTGTGGTATTCCAAACAGGCCTAGAAAGTGTTTTTGAAAAAGGTTATGTTAACGTCTACAAATCCATTTATGAAGTGCATTTTTGTTCATGTAAATTTGAGTATAGCCTGAGAATAATGAGATTCAGTGCAGAAAGCCCCCTATAATAGCAAATCTCCCACTGAAAGTACATAATGCAAGTATGTAACTACATAGTATATATCATGAAGAAAATATCTGAAGGTGAATTAGCCAGGAAAATTCCTGTTAACCCTCTGACTGTGAAAAGAAATACAAAACCCAGGACTCACATTATAGCTGGGGCTCATTTAATGTTACTCTCGTGAGGCATTGTTAATCAACTGAACATTTTTACTCTTGTTGGCCTGGTAATAATTATAGTGGCTGATGTGAAATAGGCTTGTGTGTCAACATACATCCTTACTGTGAATATACGGTGTTCTCATACAATAAATCCTAAGAATCCAGTTGACACTATAGCTCAGACCATTCCCATGCACCTGAAAGTTTCTTTTCCCCTAAGTAATAGGTTACAATATGTGAAATCATCCTAAATCCGGGCAAAATCAAAATATATACTTCAGAGTGTCTGAAAGATCAGATCAATGTTGATACAGTATTGGGTCCTCTCCTCCTTCAGGATCAAAGAAAGCTGTATTTAGATTTCAGTCTGTTAATAGCACAGTAAAAATACCAGCTGCCAATACAGGTAGTGATAGTAATATGGCTGTGATTAGGACTAATCACATGAATAACAGCGTTTGATATTCGGATATGGCAGGGGTTTATATTAATAGTTGTAGTAATAAAATTGATAACACCTAAGACAGAAGAAACACCTGTTAGGTGTAGAGAACAAATAGTAAAGTCTACTTAAGCTCCAGCATGAGCTAGATTTCTGGCTAAAGGTGTAGACAGCTCAGCCTGTGCCAGTGCCTGCTTCAGCTATTGGTGATGCAAGCAGTAAGAGGAAAGAGGGAGGGAGAAGTCAGAAGTTTATTTATTCAGGGAAAACTATGTCATTAGCTCCAGCTATCAGGGAAACTAATCAGTTACCAAAGCCTCCAATCATAATAGGGAGTACTATAATGAAAACTATTACAAATGCATGAGCTGTTTCAATTACGTTATAAATTTGGTCATCTCCAAGTCGAGTTCCAGGTTGGCCCAACCCAGCACAGATTAAGAACCTTGGGGCTGTGCCTACTGTTGCCAGCCAAAATCTTGGCCTTCTTTGCCCACTGACGCTGAACGGAAAATATGGAGACCGGGCTTGGAGGAAATAGAAAGGTGGCTTTTATTCTTATCTGGCAGAAAGGAGAAAGGCTGTAGGCTTATGCCTCGAGAGCTGTGCCCTGCCCCCCGAGATGAATCTAGGGGCTTATAGAAGGCAAGAGCTCACAGTCAGGAATCAGTGATGAGGAGCAAAGGGAATAGGATCTTAATTTCTTCCTTTTGCATTGTTTCAAAGACAGTAGGAGACTGACGTCAATAACCCAGTAATTGAGTCTGGCATTCAGTGGCTCTGTGGCCTTCTTTCTGATAGGGAACTACAAGGGGAAGAGTGTTCTGAGGGTAAACAGCAGATAGGGGATATATTTAGCGCAGAGTCAAAGGAAAATAGGTGCCAAGTGTAGCTTCTGCAGAGTTAGGGACAGAAAAGCAAACTTAGTCACAGACATTCAGCGTGAGGAGCAGTTACAGGAAAAAGAAAAGTTAGGAATGTTCAGGCCTGCTCACTCTTCTCTTTATCTTCTTTGTTGTCAGAAAAGAAAGGAGAAAAACTCATTCCTCCTTTTTCCCTTTCACTGCAACACTGCCTCCCGGCTCAAGCACCAAATAGTAAGTATATAGTACCAATATCTTTATGGTTAGTTGAAAATAATAGGCAGTTAACGAACATAGGCAGAATGGCTGAGTAAGCTTTAGACTGTAAATCTAAAGAGAGGGGCTTAATCCACTTTTTCTTTTTACTAAGTCCTGTATGAACATTTCACATTGAATTGCAAATTCAAAGAAGCCGGTTCAGTTTGCTGGGACTTATACCGCTTTTTTTTTTTTTTCTTTTTTCCTTTTGCAATAGAAGTAGAAGTCAGTTGACCAGGGTATTTAGCTGTTAACTAAAAGTTCCTGGGGTTGTAGCCCACCAATCTAGAGAGGGTTTAGCTTGAAGTGGCTGGTTTGCATTCAATTGATGTAAGATATAATCTTGCAAACCTTATGAACAGGAATTAAGTAAATTATACTTGCTTAGAACTTGAAGTATAAGGAACATCCCTGTAGTACAGGAATTTTCCTGTAGTTCATACAATAAAGAATCTGCTTGCAATGCAGGAGACCTGGGTTCCATTCATGGATCGGGAAGATCCCCTGGAGAAGGGAATGGCAATCCACTCCAGGATTCTTGCCTGGAGAATCCCATGGACAGAGGAGCCTGGTGGGCTACAGTCTATGGGATCGCGAAGAGTCGGACATGACTGAGCGACTAAGCCCACAGCATACAGGGCATTGAAGGCTCTTGGTCTATTTAACCCAAATTCCTATTCCAGCACTGAGAGAATTGGTGTTATGGGTAGAAATGTTGTGGCTATTGCAGTTATCGTGGATAGGAGTGTCATTTGTTTCATAGTGTAGAATCATCATGTTTTCTCTGTTAATTGCGGAGAGGAGTAAGGTTAGTGCCGTGGAGGGTGTGAGTCATATGTTGAAGTACAGTAGTGCTATGATTGCTATTACTGTTGGTAAAACGATGCTCTTTTTGGTTGTTGTTATTTTTTCAGTAATTATTCACTTGGGTCTGAATCCTAATAGTGGTGGAAGGCCTCCTATTGATAATAGAATGATAAGGATAAGGGTTGTTATGATAGGTATTTTGTTGCATGTATGTGATAGTGATAATGTGGTGGTGGTGGAGTTGGTCATGAACATTCTGAATATGGTGGAAGTTAAGATAATATAACCAGGTTTAGTGGAGAAGGCAATGGCAACCCACTCCAGTCCTCTTGCCTGGAAAATCCCATGGACGGAGGAGCCTTGTAGGCTGCAGTCCATGGGGTTGCTAAGAGTCGGATATGACTAAACGACTTCACTTTCACTTTTCACTTTCATGCATTGGAGAAGGAAATGGCAACCCACTCCAGTGTTCTTGCCTGGAGAATCCCAGAGACGGCAGAGCCTGGTGGGCTGCTGTCTATGGGATTGCAGAGTCAGACATGACTGAAGCAACTTAGCAGCAGCAGCAGCAGCAACCAGGTTTAGTGCTGTCAGAGTGGGATTACATAATAGGATGGCGTTTGTACACCCTATGTGGGCCGTTGATGACTAGGCTGTGATCTTTCACGCTGCATCTGATTTCACCATCCTCAGCCTCCAATTATAATGGATAATGTGGATATAGCTTGTATCAACTTGGGCTTCCCTGGTGTCTCAGATGATAGAGAATCTGCCTGCAATGTGGAAGACCTGGGCTTGATCCCTGGCTTGGGAAGATCCCCTGGAGGAGAGCATGGCAACCAACTCCAGTATTCCTGCCTGGAGAATGCCCATAGCAGAAGAGCCTGGTGGGATACAGTCCCTGGGGTCAAAAAGAGTCAGACACAGCTGAGCGACTAAGCCCAGCACACAGTACACTATTAAATTAACTGATGGTGAAGTTTGGTATAGCATAGACATGGGTGCAAGTTTTTGTCATGTTCATAGGATGAAGCCAGATGTTAGTAAAATGTCTTGTATACCTTGTGGTACTGCAATGTGAAACGCAGATATTCCCAGTTTTATTCATAAGGCTATTGTTATTAATATGGATGCTGTTGGATTAAATAGTTTTGTGACAGTCCATTGGCCTGAGAATAATAAACAATGACAGTTATCATGAGTAATATTGATGTGGTGGATTGTGTCAAGTATTTAGTTGATGCTTCTGTTGCTCCTGGGTTGAATTTATTTATTATGATGGGGATCATGCCTAGTATATTTATTTCAAAGTCAAATCAGATAAGTAATCAATGGAGAGAATTACAATGACAGTAAATCCTGAGAAAATAATTGGTAGGATAATGATAAAGATGATGGGACTTATTAGTACAGAAAGGGTATAAATGAACATTTTTGGGGTACAGGCCCAATAGTTTAATTAGCTGACCTTACTTATAGAATGTGGTGTAATTTGGTAGCACAAAGAACTTTGGATTCTTAAGGGTATGTTCAATTCCTATAATTCTAGATATAAGAGGATTTAAATCTCTATTATTTACTCTCTCAAAGTAACTCTAGTCAGACACATTTCTTATACTTGTGGAAGAGTACTTGATAATAGAATGGATAAGGATATGTGTCATATGCATAGGGCTTAGTGTTAGGGATAGAAAATATTTGAGAGTAAATGTATTCATTGGTTATATTGGAATCAGGGGTCTAATGCTCAAGTTGATAGGAAGGAGACTGTTAATAACAGTATTTTGGTTCAGTTCAGTTGCTCAGTCCTGTCCGACTCTTTGTGACCCCATGGACTGCAGCATTCCAGGCCTCCCTGTCTATCACCAACTCCTGGAGTCGACCCACACCCATGTCCATTGAGTCGGTGATGCCATCTCACCATCTCATCCTCTGTCATCCCCTTCTCCTCCCGCCTTCAATCTGTCCTAGCACCAGGGTATTTTCAAATAAGTCAGGTCTTCTCATCAGGTGGTCAAAGTATTGGAGTTTCAGCATTACCATCAGTCCTTCCAATGAATATTCAGGACTGATTTCCTTTAGCATGGACTGGTTGGATCTCCTTGGAGTTCAAGGGATTCTCAAGACTTCTCCAACACCACAGTTCAAAAGCATCCATTCTTCAGCACTCAGCTTTCTTTATAGTCCAACTTTCACATCTATACGTGACTCCTGGAAAAATCATAGCTTTAACGAGACAGATCTTTGTCAACAAAGTAATGTCTGTGCTTTTTAATATGCTGTCTAGGTTAGTCGTAACTTTTCTTCCAAGGAGCAAGCCTATTTTAATTTCATGACAGCAGCCCCCATCTGCAGTGATTTTCAGTTCAGTTCAGTCAGTTGCTCAGTCGTGTCTGACTCTTTGCAACCCCATGAACCGCAGCACACCAGGCCTCCCTGTCTGTCATCAACTCCTGGAGTTTACCCAAACCCATGTCCATTGAGTCGGTGATGCCATCCAACCATCTCATAATCTGTCATCCGCTTTTCCTCCTGCCCTCAGTCTTTCCCAGCATCAGGGTCTTTTCCAATGAGTCAGCTCTTGACATCAGGTGGCCAAAGTATTGGAGTTTCAGCTTCATCATCATTCCTTCCAATGAACCTTCAGGGCTGATCTCCTTTAGGATGGACTGGTTGGATCTCCTTGCAGGCCAAGGGACTCTCAAGAGTCTTCTCCAACACCACACTTCAAAATCATCCATTCTTCGGTACTCAGCATTCTTTATAGTCCAACTCTCACATCCATACCTGACTACTGGAAAAACCATAGCTTTGTCTAGACAGACCTTTGTTGGCAAAGTAATGTCACTGCTTTTTAATATGCCGTCTAGATGTGTCATAGTTTTTTTTTTTTTTTTTGAAAATAGTAAGCATCTTTTAATTTCATGGCTGCAGTCACCATCTGTAGTGATTTTGGAGCCCCCCAAAAATAATCTGTCACTGTTTCCATTGTTTCCCCATCTATTTGCCATGAAGTGATCGGACCAGATGCCATGATCTTAGTTTTCTGAATGTTGAGTTTTAAGCCAACTTTTTCACTCTCCTCTTTCACTTTCATCAAGAGGCTCTTTAGTTCTACTTCACTTTCTGCCATAAGGGTGGTGTCATCTGCATATCTGAGGTTATTGTTATTGCTCCTGGCAATCTCGATTCCATCATGTGCTTCCTCCAGCCCAGGGTTTCTCATGATGTACTCTGCATATAAATTAAATAAGCAGGGTGATAATATGCAGCCTTGACCTACTCCGTTTCATGTTTGGAACCAGTCTGTTGTTCTATGTCCAGCTCTAAGTGTTGCTTCCTGACCTGCATACAGGTTTCTCAGGAGGCAGGTCAAGTGGTCTGGTATTCCCATGTCTTTCAGAATTTTCCATAGTTTATTGTGATCCACACAGTCAAAGGCTTTGGCATAGTCAATAAAACAAAAATAGATCTTTTTCTGGAACTCTCTTGCTTTTTTGATGATCCAGAGGATGTTGGCAATTTGATCTCTGGTTCCTCTGTCTTCTCTAATACCAGCTTGAACATCTGGAAGTTTACAGTTTATGTATTGCTGAAGCCTGGCAGAGTCCCCCCACCGCCCATATAAATTCTGTCACTGTTTCCATTGTTTTTCCATCTATTTGCCATGATGTGATGGGACTAGATGCCACGACCTTAGTTTTCTGATTGTTGAGTTTTAAGTACACTTTTTTCCAAAGAGGGTGTTTGCTTTTACCAGTGCATTCACTTGGCAGAACTCTATTAGTCTTTCCCTTGCTTCATTCTGTACTCCAGGGCCAAATTTGCCTGTGACTCCAGGTGTTTCTTGACTTCCTTCTTTTGCATTCCAGTCTTGCAGGTCTTCATAGAACTGTTCAACTTCAGCTTCTTCAGCAATACTGGTCAGGACATAGCCTTGGATTACTGTGATATTGAATGGTTTGCCTTGGAAATGAACAGAAATCCTTCTGTCGTTTTGAGACTGCAACCAAGTACTGCATTTCAGACTCCCTTGTTGACTATGATGGCTACTCCATTTCTTCTAAGGGATTCTTGCCCACAGTAGTAGACATAATGGTTTCAATAATACGTGAATGGTGAAAAACAAGATGTCCAAGCTGGTTTTAGAAAAGGTAGAGGAACCAGAGATCAGATTTCCAACATCCACTGGATCATTTAAAAAGGAAGAGAGTTCCAGAAAAAATATCTGCTGTATTGACTATGCCAAAGCCTTTGACTGTGGATCACAATAAAGTGTGGAAATTTCTGAAAGAGATGGGAATGCCAGACCACCTGACCTGCCTCTTGAGAAACCTGTATGCAGGTCAGGAAGCAGCTGTTAGAACTGGACATGGAACAACAGACTGTTTCCAAATTCGAAAGGAGCATGTCAAGGCTGTATATTGTCACCCTGCTTATTTAACTTATATGCAGAGTACATCATGAGAAATGCTGGGCTGGAGGAAGCACAAGCTGGAATCGAGATTGCCGGGAGCAATATCAATAACCTCAGAGAGGCGGATTTCACCACCCTTATGGCAGAAATTGAAGAAGAACTAAAGAGCCTGTTGATGAAACTGAAAGAGGAGAGTGAAAAAGTTTGCTTAAAGCTCAATATTTAGAGGAGAATGTAATGGCACCCCACTTCAGTACTCTTGCCTGGAAAATCCCATGGTCGGAGGAGCCTGGTAGGCTGCAGTTCATGGGGTCGTGAAGAGTCGGACACGACTTAGCGACTTCAGTTTCACTTTTTAGTTTCATTCATTGGAGAAGGAAATGGCAACGCACTCCACTGTTCCTGCCTGGAGAATCCCAGGGATGGGGGAGCCTGTTGGGCTTCCGTCTACGGGGTTGCACAGAGTCAGACACGACTGAAGCGACTTAGCAGCAGCAGCAGCAGCAGCAGCAGCAACATTCAGAAAACTAAGATCATGGCATCTGGTCCCATCACTTCATGGCAAATAGATGGAGAAACAGTGGAAACAGTGGCTGACTTTATTTTCTTGTGCTCCAAAATCACTGCAGATGGTGATTGCAGCCATGAAGTGAAATGACGCTTACTGCTGTTAAGAAAAGTTATGACCAACCTAGACAGCATGTTAAAAAGCAGAGACATTACTTTGCCGACAAAGATCTGTCTAGTCAAGGGTATTGTTTTTCCAGTAATCCTGCATGAATATGAGATTTGGACTATAAAGAAATCTGAGTACCGAAGAAATGATGCTTTTGAACTGTGGTGTTGGAGAAGAGTCTTGAGAGTCCCTTGGACTGCAAGGAGATCTAACCAGTCCATCCTAAACATAATGAGTCCTGAATGTTCATTGGATGGACTGATGTTGAAGCTGAAACTCCCATACTTTAACCACCTGAAGTGAAGATCTGACTGACTGGAAAAGACCCTGATGCTGGGAACGATTGAAGGCGGGAGCAGAAGGGGACGACAGAGGATGAGATTGCTGGATGTCATCACCGACTCAGTGGACATGAATTTGAGTAAACTCCGGGAGTTGGTGATGGACAGGGAGGCCTGGTGTGCTGGACCCTGTGGGGTCCCAAAGAGTCGGACACGACTGAGCGACTGAACTGACTGACTGATGTTTCCATCATATGCTGGAGCAGCAACTGCGTCACACTCGAGTGACTCTGAGGAGATACCCCACGTCCAGGGGCCAAGGAGAAGCCCCAGAAAGATGGTACGAGGGGCACAGTCACATTCAGAATCAAACCCCACACCTGCCAGAGACACTCAGAGGGCTCAAACGCACCCTGTGCACACCAGGACCTCAGCCACACAGAGACTGAGACAGAACTGTGTCTGGGTGTGTCCTGAGGAGATGCGGGTCAGCAGTGGACTGCCGCAGGAACAGGGACTCTGGGTGCAGTAGACCTGGGTATGGCATAAGCCCTCTGGGAGAAGTTCACCGTTAACCCACCACAGAGCCGCCAGAACATCCACAGGACTGGGGAAACAGACTCTTAGAGGACACAGCAGAACCTAGTGCACACCAGGACCCAGGAGAAAGGAGCAGTGACCCACAGGAGACTGACCAAGACGTGCCCGTGAGTGTCCAGGAGTCTCTGCTGGAGGCGTGGGTTGGTGGCGGCCTGCTGCAGCGTTGGGGGCCTGACTGTAGCAGGGCCTGCATGGCATCTTTTGAGGGAGGTCGCCATTATCTTCATCACCTCCACCATAGTTTGACCTCAGGTCAAAAAACAGAGAGGGAACACAGCCTTGGACTTCAACAGAAAATTGGATTTCCATCAGAGGGCAGACAGACTGAAAACCACAATCACAGAAAGCTAACCAATCTGATCACATGGACCACAGCCTTATCTAACTCAATGAAACTATGAACCATACTATGTAGAGCCAGCCAAGACGAACGGGTCATGGTGGAGATTTCTGACAAAACATGGGCCACTGGAGAAGGCAATGGCAAACCACTTCAGTATTCTTGCTTTGAGAACCCCATGAGCAGTATGAAAAGGCAAAAAGATAGGATAATGAAAGATAAGCTCCCCAGGTCGGTAGGTGCCCAATATGCTTCTAGAGATCAGTGGAGAAATAACTCCAGAAAGAATGAAGAGACAGAGTCAAAGCAAAAGCAACACCCAGTTGTGGATGTGACTGGTGATGGAAGTAAAGTCCGATGCTGTAAAGAGCAATATATCATACGAACCTGAAATGTTAGGTCCATGAATCAAGGCAAATTAGAAGTGGTCAGAAAGGAGACGGCAAGAGTGAACATTGATATTTCAGGAATCAGCGAAATAAAATGTACTAGAATCGGTCAATATAATTCAGATGACCATTATGTCTTTTGGGCAAGAATTCCTTAGAAGAAAAGGAGTAGTCCTGATTGTCAACAAAAGAGTCCGATGGAGTACTTGGATGCAATCTCAAAAACGACAGAATGATATCTGTTCATTTCCAAGCTGAACCATTCAATATCACAGTTCCAAGTCTATGTCCCGAGCAATAAGGCTGAAGAAGCTGAAATTGAATGGTTCTATGAAGACCTACAAGACCTTCTAGAACTAACACCCCAAAAAGGTGTCCTTTTCATTAAAAGGGACTGGAATGCAAAAGTAGGAAATCAAGAAATACCTGGAGTAACGGGCAAATTTGGCCTAGAAGTACAGAATGAAGCAGGGCAAACCCTAATAGAGTTTTGCCAAAAGAATGCATTCATCATAGCAAACACCGTCTTCCAACAACACAAGAGAAGACTCTACACATGCACATCACCAGATGGTCAACACCGAAATCAGGTTGATTATATTCTTTGCAGCCAAAGATGGAGAAGCTCTATACAGTCAGCAAAAAGAAGACTGGGAGCTGACTGTGGCTCAGACCATGAACTCCTTATTGCCAAATTCAGACTTAAATAGAAGAAAATTGGAAAAACCACTAGACCATTCAGGTATGACCTAAATCAAAACCCTTATGACTATATAGTGGAAGTGACAAATAGATTCAAGGGATTTTATCTGCTAGACAGAGTGCCTGAATAACTATGGATGGAGCTTTGTGACATTGAACAGGAGGTAGTGATCAAGACCATCCCCAAGAAGAAGAAATGCCAAAAGGCAAAATGGATGTCTGAGGAGGCCTTACAAACAGCTCTGAAAAGAAGAGAAGTGAAAGGCAAAGGAGAAAAAGAAAGAGATACCCATTTGAATGCAGAGTTCCAAAGAAGAGCCAGGAGAGATAAGAAAGCCTTTCTCAGTGATCAGTGCAAAGAAATAGAGGAAAACAATAGAATGGGAAAGATTAGAGATCTCTTCAAGAAAATCAGAGATACCAAGGGAACATTTCATGCAAAGATGGGCACAATAAAGGACAGGAATGGTAGGGACCTAACAGAAGCAGAAGATATTAAGAAGAGATGGCAAGAATACACAGAAGAACTGTACAAAAAAGATCTTCGTGACCCAGATAATCACGATGGTGTGATCACTCACCTAGAGCCAGACATCCTGGAATGTGAAATCCAGTGGGCCTTAGGAAGCATCACTATGAACAAAGCTAGTGAAGGTGATGAAATTCCAGTTGAGCTATTTCAAATCTTAAAAGATGATGTTGTGAAAGTGCTGCACTCAATGTTCCAGCCAATTTATAAAACTTAGGAGTGGCCACAAGATTGGAAAAGGTCAGTTTTCATTCCAATCCCAAAGAAAGACAATGCCAAAGAATGCTCAAAGTACGGTACATCTGCACTCATCTCACATGCTGGCAAAGTAATGCTCAAAATTCTCCAAGCCGGGCTTCAACAGAGCATGAACCATGAACTTCCGGATGTTCAAGCTGGATTTAGAAAAGGCTTCGCTTCATTTTAGATTATTTTAGGTAATGCTAGTTACTGGCATTGATAGTGGGATAAGGAAAAACATTTAATAGTTACTAGTTGTCCAGTGATGATAAAGGAATGTTCTACTGGTTCTCCTCCAATTCATGTGAGTGTTAAGAGGTTCACTACTAGAATTCAGAATAGGCACTGGCTGAATGGTCAGAATGTCATGCTTTGTTGTTTGCATATATGAAGTAATGGCATTAATACTTAGATTAGGATAGAAAAGATTCGGGCTAAAATTCTGCCTAGTTTGTTAGGGCTTGATTGTAGGACTGCATATGTGAATAAGAAGTATCATTTTGGCTTGATGTGTGAAGGTGTGTTGAGAGGTTTGCCGGGGTGTAGCTATCTGGGTCTCCTAGTAGGTCAGGTGAAAATAGGACTAGTGTTTTTAACCCCAGAACTAGTAGCAAGGCACCCAAGATGTCTTTAAATGTATAATATAGATGAAATGGGATCTTTTCTATATCAGATGAATTTCCTACTGAGTTATTTGATTCTGTTTCATGGAGAGATAGTAAGTGGACTATAGTAAGTGCTGCAATAAATGAGCTTGTAGAGAAGGGGAACCAACCATGTTACTAGTTGGTCATAATTAATTATTACATAAATTACTCGTGTAAATTTAAATTATGCTGATGAGTAAGGTGATAAGGAAAGAAGAAATAAGGTGTGATTAGCCCCTTTTGATCTGATACTAATATAGACATTTTTATTTGATTGACGGAGGTGGTTTTTGGCAAAATATCCCCTCATCAGATTCAGTCTAGAAGGGGGATGCTGACTTTTGGCTGGTTAAATTTAAATAAGGGGTCAGGCAGTGTATGATAGTGAAAAAGTATCCTTGAATACATTTGAATAGTTGAACTTCAGCTTTTGTGTTACTGCTAGTTTTGAGTGCCAAGATGAAGCCTAGAATATTCAGGGCAGGGGCAGTTCTTTTGAGGTAGCAAGGTATGGTTATTTGTGGAACTGCTGTTGGGGGAATATTGTTGGAGATAAGAAAGCCGGCAAAAATACTTCCAACTAGTAGGCATTTAATTGATTAGGAGGGGGTTGTTCTTGTTAATGATAATCAGAGTAGAAAAGTGAGGCCCTCCTAGTGGGATGAAGAAGATAAGGATGCTGTAGACGGCTGTGAGTGAGGTGGCAGTTTGTGCAGGGGATCAGGCATTGGTATAAGGCATATTCACAGTTTCAATATTTAGGTCTTTGGAGTAGAATCCAATGAGGAAAGGCATTCCTGTCAATGCTAAGTTGCCAATGATAAGGGCGGTTGTAGTAAAAGGCATAGCTCTAAACAGACCTCCTATTTTTTTTAATATCTTGTCCATCATTTAGGTTGTGAACAATCTGGATTACAGAAATAGAATGGCTTTGAAAAAGGCAAAAGCATTTTTTTGGAGAAAGAGGAATGCAGAGTAGAGTTGGTTGATGCCAATTGTTACTATCATGAGGCCTAATTGGTTGGAGGTGGAGAAAGCAATGATTTATTTTGATATCGTTTGGGTAATGGCACATATTGCTATAAATGTTGTGATAGACCCTAGGCATAACGTAACTGATGGGGTACATTCATACCTTTCTGTCAGAGGCTAGAGGTGAATGAGTACGAACATATCTGCTACTACTATTGTGCTTGAGTGGAGTAGGGCTGAGACTGATGTGAGCCCTCAATTGCTGAGGATAATTATGGGTGTAGCCCAAATTGGCAAATTTTCCTGTTGCTGCTAATAGTAAAACTAATATAGGTAAATTTGAATTAAGTTGAGCAAGAGAGTTCCAGAAAAACATCTATTCCTGCTTTATTGACTATACCAAAGCCTTTGACTGTGTGAATCACAATAAACTGTGAAAAATTCTGAAAGACATGGGAATACCAGACCACCTGACCTGCCTCTTGAGAAACCTGTATGCAGGTCAGGAAGCAACTGTTAGAACTGGATATGGAGCAACACACTGGTTCCAAATAGGAAAAGAAGTATGTCAAGGCTGTATATTTTCAGCCTGCTTATTTAACTTATATGAAGAGTACATCATGAGAAATGTTGGGGTGGAGGAAGTACAAACTGGAATCAAGATTACCAGGAGAAATATCAATAACCTCAGATATGCAGATGACTCCACCCTTATGGCAGGAAATGAAGTAGAACTAAAGAGGCTCTTGATGAAAGTGAAAGAGGAGAGTGAAAAAGTTGGCTTAAAACTCAACCTTCAGGAGACTAAGAGCCTGGCATCTGGTCCTATCCCTTCATGGCAAATAGTTGGAGAAACAGTGGAAACAGGGCTCCAAAATCACTGCAGATGGTGATTGCAGCCATGAAATTAAAAGACACTTGCTTCTTGGAAGAAATGTTATGTACAACCAAGACAGCATATTACAAAGCAGAGACATTACTTTGCCAACAAAATTCTGTCTAGTCAAGGCTATGCTTTTTTCAGTAGTCATGTATGGATGTGAGAGTTGGACTATAAAGAAAGCTGAGCACTGAAGAATTGATCGTTTTGAACTTTGGTGTTGGAGAAGACTCTTGAAGAGTCCCTTGGACTGCAAGGAGATCCAACCAGTCCATCTTAAAGGAGATCAGTCCTGGGTGTTCATTGAAGGGACTGATGTTGAAGCTGAAACTCCAATACTTTGGCCACCTGATGCAAAGAGCTGACTCATTGGAAAAGACCCTGATGCTGGGAGGGATTGGGGGCAGGAGGAGAAGGGGACGACAAAGGATGAGATGGTTGGATGGCATCACCAACTCAATGGACATGAGTTTGGGTAAACTCCGGGAATTGGTGATGGACAAGCAGGCCTGGCGTGCTGAGGTTCATGGGGTCGCAAAAAGTTGGACACGACTGAGCAACTGAACTGAACTGAGGATAAAAATTTGTTGTAAGTGTCATGCCTTGAAGTTAAGTAAGAATCATGCTGTTGTTTTAATAAAACCTGTATCAGCATAGGGTTTGGAGACGGCAATGGCACCCCACTCTAGGACTCTTGCCTGGAAAATCCCATGAATGGAGGAGCCTGGTAGGCTGTGGTCCATGGGGTCGCCAAGAATGAGACATGACGGAGTGACTTCACTTTCACTTTTCTCTTTCATGCATTGGAGAAGAAAATGGCAACCCACTCCAGTGTTGTTCCCGAAGAATCCCAGGGACGGAGGAGCCTGGTGGGCTGCTGTCTATGGGGTTGCACAGAGTCGGACACGACTGAAGCGACTTAGCAGCAGCAGCAGCAGCACGGGGTTATACGAAACAGGTCCACACCCCCCTGGCCTCCCTTTCTCACATCCACGCCCCCGTGCCCTGCATCCCCACATGCACCCAGCGCAAGCCAGCAGTCTGCCTCCTCTTTCCAGTCAGTCTCTGGGCTTCGCTGAGGTGTTTTGGCCCTGGGGAAGGAAATGGCAACCCACTCCAGGATTCTTGCCTGGAACATCCCATGGACTGGGGGGCTGGTGGACTACAGTCCATGGGGTCGCAAAGAGTCGGACACAGCTGAGCGACTGAGGTGTTACACAAAATTGCCTGTAGTGCCGCTGTGTTTGCATCTGCCGTCCACACCATCATCCAATGAGCAGGAAGGATATAATCCCTGCTCCTTCTCAGCCAGTAAGTCATTGGAAGAGATTATTAGTGGTAACAAGATTTAGTATTGTAACAAGGAAAAGGAGTGTTTGAAGAATCAGTTAATGTTGGGGTCTGAGTGAATGGATCATATTGAGAAGTCTATAGTTGATCATATGACAAATAGGGCCACCAGCACACATTATTGAGAAATAATCTATTTTAGAACTGAATGATAGCTTGAGGGTTTGTAGTGTGATTGAGTGCCAGTCTAAGATAATTATCTCTTGGCCTGTATACATGAATATTATTGTTGGAACTAAGCTAATGGTGAAGGCATATGAGATAATCTTACATATAGAGGGTATGTGGTGGTTTTATAAATGTTAGTGCTTGTTATTATGATCGATGATATACATAGTGAGGCTAGAGTGAAAGAGGAAATTTAATTTATTACTTTTATTTGGAGTTGCACCAAATATGTGGTTCCTAACACCAATGGATAAAAGTTTGAAAAAGCCATGCTGTTAGTCATGGGAGTATAGAATCAGCAATTCTTATATACTTCTATGGTAAATAAGAAGGTATTGTCTTCTCTTACTAGATTCACAATCAAGTGTTTTTTTCTAAACTATATATACAGTATAGGGGGCTTAGAATGATTTTTGGGTTTAAGGATAGGAGTAGAAGAGGTAGGATGGGTAAAGATATGAGAGCATTTTCTCATGTAAAAGATGGAGAGATACTGTTTATGTGGTGTGTGTATTTGCCTCACTGTATTGCAATGAGTATACATAAAGAGTATAGGGCAGCAATTACTATATTAATTGCTATTAAAATACTTGCAATGTTTGATCACGAGAGGGATATTGCTACAGATAGCTCTCCAATCAAGTTAATATTTGGGAGTAGAGCTAGGTTTGTTTAACTTGCTGGTAATCATCAGGTTGCTATTAGTAGGAGGAACATTTGTAGGCTTTAGGCTAGGATTATTCTTTGGCGATGGACCTGGTAATTTGAATTTGCCAGGCAGAACAATACAGAGGATGTAAGACTATGGGCAATTATTAGGGCTGTCGTTCCTATACCACTTCAAGGTGATCGGGTAAGGATAGCAAAGTGCTATGTGGCTGACAGAAGAGTATGCAGTGAGTGATTTTAGGTCTGTCTGGCATAAGCAAATTGAGCTGGTTATAATTATGCCTCATAAGGACAATAGAATGAGTGGATACCTTATGAAGTCTGTTAGTGGGTTTCAAATTATTGTGATTCATAATTCGTAGTATACCATAGCATCCAAAGTTTAGTAGTGCTGGCAGCATAGCCAAAACTATGAAGCTTGCAATAGGGGCCTCTTCATGTGCTTTAGGTAGTCAAAGGTGGAGGCCATAAAATGGTATTTTTACTATAAAGGCAACTATGCATACTAACCATATGAAACCATTGGATCAAGAGTTGGATACTGATTGGGCTCAGCATTAGAATATTTAAAGATCCTACTGTATTTTGAATGTAGACAAGTATTCCTAAGAGGGGGAGAGAACTAACTAGGATATAAAATAAATAGAGACCTGCTTTAACGTGTTCTTTTTGATTTCCTCTTTGAGTAATGATAATGAGTGTTGAAACTAGTGTTGCTCCAAATAGAATATATAAAAGAATGAATTTTATGGCAGTAAATGTTATAATTAAAGTAATTATAATATGACTAGCAGTGATAATATTTTTTTTCTGATAGAGATTCTTTTAATACGTAGTGTTGACTATTAGTATAAGGGGTCATAACCATGTAGCTAAAATCAGTGGTGGTGTCCATAGGGAGTGGGAGAAAACTAATGAGAAATTGAGGCTGTTATCATTGATTAAGGAGGAGTAGGCTTGTGAGTCTAATTAGTAGGCTATGCGTGGTGGTGTTAATCCAGATTAACCTGATGATCAGGTTAGTGGTATTGTTGCTGACCACAGTCTTGGCCTTCTCTGCCCACTGAAGCTGAATAAAAGAACATGGAGACTGAGTCTGGAGGAAATAGAAAGCTGGCTTCAATTCTCAGCTGGCAGAGAAGGGAACCCAGCAGGCTCATGCCTGAAGACCTGTGCCTCTCGCCTTGAGGAATCTAGGGGCTCATAGAAGGAAGGGCTCACAGTCAGGAGGCAGTATGATAAACAAAGGTGATGGGACTTTGATTTCTTCCTCTTGCATTTATTCACAGTCACATCAGTTCAGTTCAGTTGCTCAATCATGTCTGACTGATGATGGGAAAGACTGAAGGCGGGAGGAGAAGGGGACGACAGAGGATGAGATGGTTGGATGGCCTCACTGACTCAATGGACATGGGTTTGAGTAAACTCCGGCAGTTGGTGATGGACAGGGAGGCCTGGTGTGCTGCAATCCTTGGGGTCGCGAAGAGTTGGACACGACTGAGCAACTGAACTGAACTGAAACCACTCCAGTAGATACTTCCAAGTGTGTAGCCCAGAGCGTTCTGCCTGAGGGAGTTGAGATCACACAGGTAAAACGTGTAACAGCTCACAGGGTGCTCAGGACTGTGGAACTGGCAGCCCTTCCTGGGCAGCCAGGAACCTGAGCAGCGATGAGAGCCTCGCCCCCTCGTGGTCCCAGGGAGAAGGAAGCTGATCGGCCTGCCGGCCGGTCCGAACCACTGCTGAAAGGTCCCTGTCTACCCTGACCACTGGAGCGGCCCAGGGGCCCACCCTCTCGGGCCCCTCCGAGCCCTGCCCCACACCCGTCTGGAGAGCCCTTCCAGGCCGTCGTGAGGGGAATCTGTGGTGGGAACTCAGCAGAAAGCCGTGAGGGCAGCTGGGACCTTCCTTCACCGAGGATGTGACATCGCCAGGTACACTGAGGTCACACAGGTGGCGGGGAGGCCGTTTCAGGTGGTGGTCTGTGCTGAGAAGGACATAGGACATGGGGAGGCAGGGGTTGATGGGCGGCGAGTCCAGAGAGGGGCCTTCTTGGAGGAGGGGGGATGCTCAGACAGAACTGCATCTGGGCCCGGAGCTCCAGCAGGGCTGGCCAGTGGGTGAGGAGGGCAAGGCCGGGGCTCGGCCCCAGGAGGGGTGCATCTGGCCTCTGGTAGAGTTTCTGCTCCCCAAGGACTGGGGTTATTGTCTGTCTCCTCATGGCTGTCCCGTGCCTGGAACACGACCTGGCCAGAGGCAGGTGCTAAGCAAATATCTGTGAATGAGTGGACGGTCCGAGTGTGGAGATGAACAGGACAGGCGGCGTCAGGCTGCAGCGTGGGGGTTAAGTAGATTAGGAGGCCGAGCCGGGAGAGAGGCATACAGGGTTTCTGAGTCCGGACTCCCAGCCCCCTTGGGCTCAGCTCCACCCAAGCCCGTCTGTTCCCCAGACAGTCTGTTTTCTACGGCACATTCCCTCTGGCCTTCACTCACCTGCGTGTCCTGCCCTGCATGACTTAAAAGCAGCTCCAAGTCTGTTCCTACCACCTGTGCCTGAAGCCTCCTTATGCTTAAGCTGGGGGATCCCAAGGGCACCCCTTGAGATGGGGCCCCTTCCCTGCCCGGGGACGGGTACTCCTTGTCTGTGCCGTGGGCTCTGCTCTCTGCAGTTGTCTGCCTGTTCGGGTCTTTGCCTGACCCAGGGCTGGGAGTGTTCATGGGTCGGTGTGTCCCCGCTGATTCTAGCAATCCGCCAGGCTGTGTCCTGCTGGCCTGCATCGTGACACTGCCATTTACTGGTGACCCGGGGCCCTCCCTGGAGCACCGCTGACCACGTGTCCACTGGTCTCAGCTGGACCTCGCTGTTGGGCCGGGGGCCAGATGGTCAGTGCTGCTGGTGCCTGTGGGCCTGGCTGCCATCACAAGCCTTCTCCTTGGGGCTCAGCGGCTGAGCCGTCAGGGCGGGTGCAGAACGGGCTGCAGACCGGCCCAGGGGGTCAGCGCTGGGCCTCAGCCAGAGAGCGGAGGCTCCGACGTGGGGCCTGCCCTCCATGAGGACACTTTCCGGCCTCCTGGGTTCTTTTTTGTCCAACCTTCGAGGAACGGGCTGAGCTGCTGCACTCATCCTGGCCCACCCGCTCCAGAGCTGCCCGCACAGACCTCCCCTGCATTGGGGTCTGACCACTACATTCCTGGTCCCAGCACCAAGCCAGGGCATCCCGGGGCCCCTCAGTTAAGGGGTCAGGGGAAGCAGAGCCGCTTTGTTTAGAGCTGGAGGGGGAGTCGTGTGGGTAGAGTTCTCATTTCCTCCAGCGACACTTGTGGCTTACGGCGCCCAGGGCTCCCAGCCAGCCTGTGGGCCGCCGTGGGACCCCGTCTCCTGTCGGCCCCTCTTCTGACTGCTTGGTCCATGTTCTGACTGCTCGGGACTTGGTGCTCCTGGGTTGAGTTTCTGTTGTAATTGGCTAGGGTCTGTTCTTTTTTTGTTGTTGTTTGTTTTAATCAGTATTTTTTTTTTTTGGAAGTATAGTTGGTTTACAATGTGTTAATTTCTGCTGCACATGTCAGGGATACACTTATACACACATATACATTCTTTTTAAAAATATTCTTTTATAGTTTATCATTGGATACTGAATATGGTTCTCTGCTATGCAGGAGGGCCTTCTTTATCCATCCTACTTACAAAAGCTACATCTGCTGACCCCGGCCTCCCACTCCATCCCTGCACCGCCCCTCCTCCTCGGAGAGCGCCAGTCTGTTCCCTCTGTCCCCGAGTCCATTTCTGTCTCATGTGTGTGTGCTCAGGTGTTCAGTTGTGCCTGACTCTTTGCGGCCCCATGGACTGTAGCCCACCAGAGTCTTCCGTCCATGGGATTCTCCAGGCAAGAATTCACCGCTGAGTGAGTGTGGGCTTGTAGTCACTCTGGTCTGTCACAGACCTCTCAGAGGCCATCCACTGGGAGAGTGCAGTCTTGTGGTCACTCTGGTCTGTCACAGACCTATCAGGGGCTGTCTGCTGGGTGAATGCATGCTTCTGATCACTCTGGCCTGTCACAGACCTCTCGGAGGCCATCCACTGGGTGAATGCATGCTTGTGGTCACTCTGACCTGTCACAGACCTATCAGGGGCTGTCTGCTGGGTGAATGCATGCTTGTGGTCACTCTGGTCTGTCACAGGCCTGTCAGCGGCTGTCTGCTGTGAGTACAGGCTCATGGTGGCTTTAGTCTGTCTCTGACCTCTCAGAAGCCATCTGCTGGGTGAATGTGGGCTCGTGGTCACTCTGGTGCAGTTTCCACAGGGCTGTCAAGAGGCACTGTGTGGCTGTCCCAGCTGGGGGCCACTTATTTCACTCTTGCTGCCCCCAAGCTATGTCTGGAGAAGGCTAATCCCAATGAGAAGCTACTTTCAGACTTTAGCTCACATCCCAGGAACTAGTCTTCCAGCCTAAGCAGGTCACTTGGGGTTTCCTGTGTTAGTGTTCACAGCTCACATCTGTTAGAGGGAAGGCCGGATCTGGGGGCACATGTCCTCTGCTGCTAAAACTGACATTAGACTGTGTTCCCTGGGATGGACCACAAGGGGTGATTGGAGAACGTCTGCCCTACCTGCTTGGAGGCACTGTGCCCCCAGCCCCTGCCTTCTCCCCACTCAGGTACGGAATGTGGGAGAGCAGGAGGGGAACCTGGGTCCCAGTGAGGCCCTCTCAGCAGAGCTGGGCCTGGGTCAGGCTTGGAGGGTGTGACCGAGAGTTTGCTGGACAGGACGCCACATTTAGAGGGCCTCCTGCAGTGTAGGTTTCAGGGCTAGATAGCAACTAAGTGCAGAGCATGGTGGCTGAGCTGACGAATGTGGATCCTGCAGGCTGAACGCTGAGCCCTGAACGTTGGAAGGTTGTCTGGAGTCACAGGACCTGCTTGCTCTCTCTGCTGAGATGATCTCAATGGGCACCCAGGTTCCCCCTCCTACTCTCTAGAAGCCATCAAACTGAAGCCACTTCTCATGGTGAGCTCTGAGGAAACTCAGGAAAGAAAAGAATACCTGCTTTCCAGCAGCCATCAGACTGCAGCCTGAGGAAACTCAGGAAGGAGAAGTCAGGATGCTGGTCCCAGGTGGTAAGGTGTATATCAAAGGGGATGATTTCAGTGAGATGGCTGGTGCATCTTCCCACACATAGAAAAGTGCTAAGTTCCTTACCTTTAGATGCTGCCCCCTGGTTTTGAAGTCCTAAAATATTTGTACTGAATAAAACAACTCTCAACACCTGTATTATAATATTATTATGTCTATCCATATGAAGTAGAGACTTTCCAAAGAACAACAAAGACCAATGTCAACATTCAGAACACTGGCACCAGTGGTGGGCACTCCCCAAAAGATGCAACTAGTGGGGCAATTAGAACACTCATCACCCCATTTCCCATAAGATTGTGGAATGGACGCTTACACTGGGAATTGTTACAGGGAAGAACAAAATCTGACTCCATGTTGAATGTTTTACTCTAACCTTTGCTTCCTGTTGGTCTGTTTGCTACAGGGATACTGTCCATACATAATGGCCTGCCTCAGGAAACCCCGCCCCTCTGCCTTTGTCCAGGACCTGTCCACCTGTGGATGGCTACAGCAGGGAGAAAGTAACACATCTCCTCCCGAGACTGGCCATTCCAGGTATTTGCCAGATATATGGCCTTTTTACTGTATTTCCTCACCTCCCAGCTCTGTGTTCTATAAAAGACACTGGCAAATAGACCCTGACAAGATGGTTTCTTGGAGATATTAGTCTGCTATCTTCTCAATCTGCTGGCTTTTCGAGTAAAGTCATATTCCTTGCCTCAGCACCTCGCCTCTGATTTATCGGTCTGTTGTGAGGCATGTAAAGTGAGCTTGGACTTGGTAACAATCCCACATGTCTTGCAGTCAAAAAATCAAAACATAAAATGGAAGCAATATTGTAAGAGATTCAATAAAGACTCTGAAAATGGACCATATAAAAAGATCTGAAACCAAAAACCAAAAGGATCTCAGTGGTTGTCTGAAATATTTAGAAAGGAGTTCGTGACCCTCTTGCCCGTACCCCTTGAAGCCACACTGAACAGTTAGGCCCTGTGCATTCAGGACACCCTCTCCAGACCCCAGCTGGAGGTGCTCTGCCCCCAATGCCCTCCTGGGTCTCAGGAGGTGGCAGGGACACACCCTGGGGGGTCTCCTGTCTAGTCCAGGGGAGCGTCACACCAGCCACCCTGTCTCCCTGCCCATAATAAATAAGGAGGGTTGTCAGGACCTGGGCAAGTGATGCTGTGGGCACCTGGACGGCCTCGTCCTTGTGAGATTTGGTGTGAAAACAACACAGAAGGGGAACCAGCCAAGAGCGATCCAGGGAGCAGTGAACCCCTCTTCACAGGGACCCTGTGAGACCCAAGACTCACTCTGCCCACCCTGCTGTGACTTTTGGGAACTGGCCTTTATCAGTCTGTGGGCAGGAGGAGGGAAGGACAACCCGGTCTCTCTTCCACCTCCTGAGACCCAGGTGGGCCCTGGGGGCAGAAGCACCTCCACCTGGAATCCAGAGAGGGTGTCCTGAATGCACAGGGCCTAACAGTTCAGTGAGGCCGGCCCTCGTCCACAGTGCACTGACCTGCTGCAGAGTCTCGGGTTTCCCTGCATCCAGCTCCCCCATCGCCAACCCCAGCTTGGTGTCTTGGGGGTCCCTCACTTGTGGGCACCCAGCAGGTGAAAGCTGCATGCCCAGCGAGAAGGAGGAGAATCCGGTGGGGCAGGGGTCCAGCATGGAGTGTCCAAGGCCCCTCTGCTCCCCCAGGAACACCCAGCCCCGCCTGCCGTGGGCTTTCTCCTCTTCAGTATGTCTTTGTGGCTGATGTTGCCAAACACCTTCCTCTGGAAGAGAAGGCTCCATGACCGTGGAAGGGGTGGAGGTGAGGAGGTGCTGTAGCCCTAAACCCAGAGAGCTTCAGAACTAACTTCCCTGAGCCCTGAACGTACTGCCTGTTACATCGGTACCAACCGAGGCCAAGATCCAGGCAGATTCTCTGTGGAAACACTTTTCTGTCCAACAAGAGAGGACTTGATAACCCACAGCTGAACCCTGACACGTGGGATGTGCTGTAACTGTGGAGACTGAAGGGAAGGTGTTTGAGAGGCTTCTTCCTGGGCGGCTCCCCGAGGCCCCTGGAGATACTCGACCCAGAGATGGAGCACTGTTGTTTCTCTGCTCACTGCAGGCCAGACGGTGCCCCCAACGACACAGCGCTACTCGTCCACCTCCCTGAGTTCAACAGAAACCCCCCGGTCACGAGGCCAAAGCGCAGTCTTCTTGGTGAGCAGAGCAGAGGCCGGTGGGAAGGTGGGTGGAGGCTGAAAACTTCTTTGTAGAAGAAAAACACGGACGTGTGTTCCCGTGTGTGGTGGCTGCATGCTGCAGTAATTGATGTTCCCCATACATTTATCGGTGGGTTTTAGTTTCTGTATTTTCAAAATTTCTTTTTTTTTTTAAACAGCTGCATATTATGAGAAAATTTTTGCAGTCAACCATGAGCACTTGCAAAATAAGCTCTTATTTTTTTTTTTCCTTTTCCTAAAATGTCGCAGTTTTTATGGTGACAGATGAACCGCCTCTTACTTTTAAGTATTCATTTAATTGGTTGCGCTGGGTCTTAGCTGTGGCATGCAGGGCCTTCAGTTGCAGCATGTGGGATCTAGTGCCCTGACCAGGGATTGAATGTAGCCCCCTGTGTTGGGAGCTGAGTCCTAGCCTCTGGATCAGCAGAGAATGTTGCGATCTCCTACTTAAAGCAAGGTTATTTATTTTCGGCTTGCTGGGTCTTCGCTGCTGTGTGGGCTTTTCTCTGGCTGTCGGGCGCGGGGGCTGCTCTCTCGTTTCTGCGCTGAACTTCTTCCTGTGGCGGCTGCTCTGTTTGGGAAGCAGAGACTCGAGGCTGTTGGGCTGCAGTAGTTGTGAACGGACTTAGTTGCTCCACGGCACGTGGGGTCTTCCCAGATCAGGGACTGAACCTGTGTCTCCTGCATTGGCAGGTGGATTCTTAACCACAGCACCATCAAGGGAGTCATTCCCCTCCCCGCTTCCTACCAACATCCGCCTTTAAAATAATCTGTTTAGTAAGTTTTCAGGAGTCTGAGCTCTGAGGTCAGCGTCTGTGGAGTCAATTCTCCCAAAGGCATCTTGGCTTCAGATACTGGCTGGGCTCATGAGTCCAGTAAGCAGGGCAGGTCTGGCGGCTGAAGACAGGCTTGGCCTCTGTAGCTCAGCCCTCACCGACTCACCCAGGGTCCCCGAGCCCTGGCAGTTAAGCAGAGCTGTGCGCAAGCGGGGCTGGTACAGCCACGGGGCCACCGTGGTCAGGGTGGAGCGTGCGGCGGAGGCAGCTGGCTGTCCGTCTTGTGAATGCTGGTGTCCTGTGTGTCCATGCAGGGCAGTCACGGTGTCAGGCGGGGCCTGGCCACTGTCCTGGGGACAGGATGGGACCTCAGAGAGCTCGCATCCCCACTCCCCATCTCCCAGCTCCGCTTCAGATCCTGGCTTGTGGCTGCTGGCAGCTCCCTGGGCTGGGAGGCTGTGTAAAGCATCAACCCCCTTGCTCAAGGTCAGCTGAGACACCTAGCTCTGGGGTCACACACCATCTGTGCTACCATCCAGGTCATCCCACTTCTGTGAGGGAGGGCCTGTGTGGGGCTTGGGTGATGGGGAATTTGGGGGTGTTGTGGGCTGGCCCCAGGAGCCAGCTTTTTGAGGGGAGGGGAGTGGAGGGGAGGGGAGGGAGAAGCTTTGACCTGCTCAGCCTTCCAGGGGATTCCAGGCCCAGCTCTGGTGGGAGGTGCAGGTGAGAAGCCCCTGCAGGTTTCTGGGTCCCCACTGTTTTTCAGTTGAAGCCCCTCTGCCTACACCACCCCTAACTCTCCCTCCCGTGGCCCCGGCCTGAAGCCACAGAAGATGGGGAGTTTATGTGGCTTCCCTTCCTGTAGGGAAACCAAGCCACAGACAAACACGTTCCTTTAAGAAAGCATAGAAACCGGAAAATCATAGTGGGTGGTTCTTACTGACGCGGTTCATGTAGAGACGCTTCACAAGCCTGGCACATGGAGGGAACTGAGGGCCGTTGCCCCGAATCCTGGAATTCGCACCCTCCACCCCCCGCCCCGTGGCCCAGTCTCCCCTTGGTGTCTTCTGGTGGCCAGGCGGACTTCAGCCTCCTGAGCCCCTTCTGGAAGGACCAGGCCAGGGCAGAGGTCATTCACAGAGGGGAGGGTGTGGTCGACCTTAAGAACCCCATTGCCCCCACTCTGTCGGAGCTCAGTTCCGGGTCTGAGCAAGCGTGGCTTCCTGGTGCTGTCCCCACCCTCACTCACCCAGGGTGGGGGGCTTTGTGTCCACCTTGTCCCCTCGTGCAGCCTGGTCACCCCAGGACCCGTGATGTGTGTGCATCTGCCCTGCTCACAGCACACCCCGGGGCCCATCAGACTTCACTCATGACAGGGAAGTGTAAGGATGAACTATTCCATGGTTAAGAATTTCAAGGTCGCGACAGCGTTGACCAGAGCGCACGGGCACAGGTACGAGGCCCATGCAGAGAGAAGCCGCGGTGTGGGCTTCAAGGACCCTCCATGTGGTGGTGGGATGGGGGACGGTCAGGGATTTCCTGCAAACGCGGCTCCAGGCTCTGTTCTCAGCAGGGGTGATGACTGTGGGCACTGCCTGTCTGTGGAGGGGCCCTGGGGCTGCCCAGCTCAGCAGGAACGGCAGGGGAGGGAAGGGAGGTCGGCCTCCCTTAGCACCCCTGACCTCACACCCCCTCATCAGGGCAGCCCAGTGCCTAAACGGCCCCTTCCTCGTCTAGCTCTGAAGACCTGGAAGGTGTGGGGGCTGGAGGACATGCAGGAAACAAAATTCTGTAAACCAATTAGCCTTCTATTAAAAAATAAAAAAGATTAAAGAAAAAATACAAAGGAAAGCAAAGGTGTGGCTTGCATTCTCAGCCAGCCTCTGCCAGATTCCGCCTGTGCTTACACATCAGACCAAAATGCTGGTGCTCCCACCTCATATTCCAGATGTGAATAGAGACACAGAGAGGTTGAGCATCTTGCCCCAGCTCACAGAGCTGCTGGGGGTAGGGCTGAGAACTGGACTCCTGTGGTCGCATCTGGAGTCCAGATGCTGTGATGACCCTGAGGGAGCAGAAGAGACCAGATGGCCCATGCTGAGACAGGCGCGCACACACACACACACACACGTGCACATGGCCTTCACCTTTGCGGCTACAGAAGTCAGAGGGAACCAGAGGGCCACCAGGAGAGGCCAAAGGAGAGTCGGGGTCTATAAGAAGGAGAGGCCCCAGTTCCCAGGAGGCCAGGGAATTCCCTTCCCTGGTGAGTCTGACTCCACTCTGCATTCCTCTCCCTGGACCCAGGAACTGACTGTCCAGTGACCTAACTGAGTTGGCTCCAGAATGATGCCTTCCCAGGGGTTCAGCTACGACTGGACTCCACTACTGTCAGTGATAAGGGGGAAATGATTACATAGTCTGGGCTTCAGATTTATTTGGAGACAAAATTTATTAGAAGAGGAGACCTAAAAAACCACGAAAGCAATTGGCATGAACATCTCCAGAACACTTAAGAAACCCTGTGCTGTTTATCTACCTCCTCTCCTGTCACGAAAGTGGAAGGTCTATTTAACAAGTAATTCTTGCTTATCACACTCTTTCTTTAAAATATTTATCATATATTTATTTATTCGGCTGTGCTGTGTCTTAGTTGCAGATTGTGGGAGCTAGTTCCCAATCAGGTATTGAACGTGGGTCTCTGCATTGGAGTCTTGACCCCTGGACCACCTGGGAAGTCTCTCCTCATACTCCTGGGGACAGTAACGGGTCACAGGCCTCCTCTGAGGCCCCCTTAGAGCTGAGGCATGGGGTGGCTGCAGTAATCCTCCTGTGGCTAAGGTGTGGTTTGTTGGTCATGACTCACTCACACTCCCTGCAAACATAGGGCTACTCCCCTGTGTGTGTCCTCTGGTGTCTGATGAGGACGGACTTCTGACTGAAGCTTCGCCCTCACTCCCCGCAAACATAGGGCTTCTCCCCTGTGTGTGTCCTCTCGTGTGAGATGAGGACGGACTTGTGACTGAAGCTTCGCCCACACTCCCCGCAAACATAGGGCTTCTCCCCTGTGTGTGTCCTCTGGTGTCTGATGAGGGCGGACTTGTGACTGAAGGTTCGCCCACACTCCCCACAAACATAGGGCTTCTCCCCTGTGTGTGTCCTCTGGTGTCTGATGAGGGCGGACTTGTGACTGAAGGTTCGCCCACACTCCCCGCAAACATAGGGCTTCTCCCCTGTGTGTGTCCTCTGGTGTCTGATGAGGAGTGACTTCCGACTGAAGCTTCGCCCACACTCCCTGCAAACATAGGGCTTCTCCCTTGTGTGTGTCCTCTGGTGTGAGATGAGATTTGACTTATCATTGAAGCTTCTCCCACACTCCCCACAAACATAGGGCTTCTCCCCTGTGTGTGTCCTCTGGTGTCTGATGAGATGGGACTTCTGACTGAAGCTTCGCCCACACTCCCTACAAACACAGGGCTTCTCCCCTGTGTGTGTCCTCTGGTGTCTGATGAGGGCTGACTTCCAATGGAAGCTTCGCCCACACTCCCCACAAACATAGGGCTTCTCCCCTGTGTGTGTCGTCTCGTGTGTGCTGAGACTTGACCTGTCCTTGGAGCCTTGCCCACACTCTCCGTACGTGAACCTCATAATCCCCGCGACCCCTGCCCCCATGAGCAATGTGCCTGTGTCCTCTGGATTCAGTTTCTGGCTTGTGCTGGGCTCGTCTTTCATTCTCTCATGCACCCCAGAACCCCCCATTTGTCCTCCGGGTGAGTAGGAAGAGGCCCTTGAAATCCTCTTCAGCCTTACCCTTTTCAGCAAAGGTTGGGGCCTGTCCTTGGCCTCCTGACCCTCAGGTTTGTCGCTCGGGCTGTGTGGATCTGAATATTGCTGATTTTGATTGCCTGGGCAGGGATCCTCTGGATGGAGGAGGTCTCTTTCGGATGGTCTCAGGAGGTTCTGAGAGGGGTGACTGTGTTGGGTGTGTTGGCTGAGGAATTTCTGACTGGAGAAGGCCAGAGAGCAGGAGGCACATGGGTGGATCTTGGGCTTCGGTTCTGCTGAAAGAGGAAGCTTTTGGTCAGGTAGCTGGTTTGCCGTGGTCAGGCCTGCCTCACTAATCATCTAAGTGTTGACAGTGCACGATTTGTCACCCATTGAGTGTGTCTTTATAGTCCACATTTCCACTCCACTCTTATTCTCTACATCTACAGAAATTGAGGAAGTTGGTGTCAGGGGTCTTTTCTACATATCACCCAGATAGGGACCTTCGAGCAGCATCAGAGGCAGCATCTCTCCTGATAGAGGTGGATCTGCAGGGACTTTCCCTGCGTGTAAGTGTCTGAAATGTCATGTCACAGTGGCCACAGGTATTTACCCTACTGAGGGATAAGACTTAATGACTTAGGTGAAATCTCCTGAGTGGCTCCCTGTGAGGGGAAAGGGTCTATTAAGTTAGGGGTGCCTGGCCTGGAGTTCTCTGCATATGGGAGGCAGCACAGGCGGTGGTTACAGCAGGTGTGGGTAAATCTGACTTTGTGGCTCCTTGTTCAAAGAGCAGCCTTTGTGTCGATCTCTGCAGGAAGTGGGTTTGAGACTGGATGAGACCGAGCGGCCCAGGTCCCACTGACTACAGGTCTCTGGCTCCTGCTGCCCAAACAGGTTCACAAATTGCTCCTCTCTCAGTTTCCCATAGATCATAAAATAAAGACATATCGTTTCTCAAACCTCACCAGTACTCATACCTCATTTATTTCATTCAGTCTTAGTCCATTTAATGTGCACTAGGAAGCCCTATTTAAAAATACATCTCCAGCCAGACTCTTCACACCCTCACTCCCAAGCATATTAAGCTAGCCCACTCTCCCCTCATGTCTGGCAATGAACTGACCTCTGAGGGGACTCCCGCTACTGTGTCTTCCCAAAAATGAACCAAAGCATCGTCTTAGCAGAGAGAACATGCTGCTTGCAGCAGAAAGACGCGCGGTTGTTCTGTGTCACCCAGGAGGACCCCTGGGGCCTGCACGTGGACACAGGCCCTGAGCCTTCCGTGTCCCATCCAGCCTCCTTCTCTCCCTCTGTGCTTCCTCCCACGACCCCTGGCATGGCCTCTCTTCCCGGCCATGGGGCTGCAGCACTGGCTGCTCCCCTGCCTGGAATCCTTTCCGGCAGGCGTTATCTCTGCACAGACCCTGCCCCACCGTCCTGCACCACACCCCACCCTCTGCTCACGCTGACCCGAGGCACGCTCCCTGCGCTGGTTTTCCTCAGAGCACCAGCCCCTGTGTGGCATGAAGCCCCTGCTGCCCCAGGGCAGTGGTTCTGTCTGTTTCGGTGCGTGGAGCCCTATCTGGCACAGAGTATGAACTCACATGACAGCAAACTGGAACAGTAACTGAATGCACATCACTGTACATGTGTCGCTTAGAAATGGGAGGAAATGAGGAAGAAACAGGTAAAGGGCAGAAAGCTGGTAGGTGCTGGAAATGTTGTTTTTTGCTTCTAAGCCTTTCAGCAGAAGGTGATGTTACCCATTTTTTTGCATGAAATATTAAAAATTAGAACTAGCATTTTTAATATAATAATTTTTCCTAACAATCATATGACAAGAATAAAATTCTGAGGCATTTTAATTGCAACTCAACTGACTTTGGACTGGATTGTACTCTGGTCTGAAATGGGACCACGGAGGCTCCCAGGATGGGGTGTGGTGCTGGAAGAGGGCTGACACTCACCTCTCCCGGCCGCGAGCTCACTCTTCCCCCGGCTGTTCCGCTTGATGCCAAGGTCCTGACCATACTCGTCCCCGTACCAGACCAGCAGCTCACAGCCCGGCCTGACCACCTGGCAGGTTCGGTAGAAGATCTGCCCGTGATACTGGAAGGCCACCAAGTTCTGCTCTTCGTCGTCCCGGGCACAGTTCACATACCTGGGGTCGAGGCCGGGAAAGGGAAAGAAACCTCAGGTGATGAGTGCCCTCCACCCTCCGACCATGCCCAGCTCCTTGCCTTCCGCCTCTGAGGCCGCCCCTCATGTGGACCTTCTGTTCACACCTTCGGCCAAGCCATGTGAATTCCCATGCTTGTCTCTCCTTACCTAATTAGCCATTTTTCCAGAGCCCAGTTGCAGACTCATCTCCACCTGAACTGTCCGTGGGGCTGGTGACCTCCAGCTCCTCTAAACTTTGAATTAAGTTCTCTTTCATCCACAGGACTTGGTGCTCCTTGGCTAACACACAGCCCTCAGCACTCACCCCAGCCTGCCTTCTCTCCCAGGCTATCTCCCATCTCCTTACGTGTATCCAGGGTCCTATTCGCTTGCCCACC
Organism: Cervus elaphus; assembly: GCF_910594005.1. NCBI lineage: Eukaryota > Metazoa > Chordata > Mammalia > Artiodactyla > Cervidae > Cervus > Cervus elaphus. Next base: position 99,243,358 of record NC_057815.1, read on the forward strand.
CCCTCCCACGGACACTTGGAGAGAGCTCTGATATAGCTTGAGACACGGAACAGTAATTGTTTGTTCACTGTCTGCCTGCCCTGATGAAAGGAGAGGCCCTCAGAGAATGGCCCCATTCAGGGCCATCCTGCCCCCATTCAGGGCCATCCTGCCCCCCATTCCTTCCGAGGCCTCAGGGCCCACTTCTCACTGCAACCAAGCCTGAGGAGGTTGTTGCCCACATAGAGTCAAGGTCTCCTGTATTCGGTTATCCTGGCACTGTGTATTTTTCTATTCAAAGATAGAAAAATTAAGGTTACTGTTCCTAAAATCAATTGGCTAATGTCTGTCTGCAGTATGTTCTCCAAAAGGACATGGGTTGTGTGATCTGCTTCAGTAACGAAGTTCACTGTCTAAACTGAAACATAAAGTGTGTTGTAAGTGTCCATTGAGTGAGTTAAAGTGTCCCTGGTGAATCTAGACTCCTCAAGTTGTTTTCAAGTCCACCAGTTTTGTTCAGCATATAGACTTCTATTCTGACAGCACACATCGTATTTTTATTTCCTTCTTTCTAGTGTCTTTTGAAATGAAAGAGCATGATATGGAGGGAAAAGAGGAAAGAAGATGTGAAAGCTGTTGAGGGAGCCGGGTTGAGAAGGAAAGGGGCGTGGGATGGAGGGAGTCTCAATGTCTACACACTGGAGACTCACTGCACTCACCTCATCCAGTTGGCCCAAGACGTGTCCTTTCCATCCACATACTCATAGCAGTTCCTCCCTTTGGTGATCTGAGTGTCAGAGAAAGAGTTACAAGCTTTCCTCTTTCTTTTCTTTTTTTTGGTAGGAAGATATAGAAGAGCTATTTCCCTCTGTAGTCATTGGTGCTTTTCAGCCTGCATGGATTCACGTGCCAGTCGGACCACACGGTAAGCCCCTTACTCATCATTGCAAGTCTGAGTCTCTTGGTTCATTGAAGGGAAGGGCTCCACAAGGGAGCCACACAGTGGTCCCACCTCTCCTCTGACCCTTAGATAGAGGTCCTGAGTGTCTCTACACTGTGGTCCCACCGCTCCTCTGACCTTTTCATAGAGTTCCTGAGTGTCTGTACACTGTGTTCCCACCTCTCCTCTGACCTTTAGATAGAGGTCCTGAGTGTCTGTACACTGTGGTCCCACCTCTCCTCTGACCTTTAGATAGAGGTCCTGAGTGTCTCTACACTGTGGTCCCACCACTCCTCTGACCTTTTCATAGAGTTCCTGAGTGTCTGTACACTGTGTTCCCACTTCGACTCTGACCTTTAGATAGAGGTCCTGAGTGTCTGTACACTGTGGTCCCACCACTCCTCTGATCTTTAGATAGAGGTCCTGAGTGTCTCTACACTGTGGTCCCACCTCTCCTCTGACCTTTAGATAGAAGTCCTGAGTGTCTCTACACTGTGGTCCCACCTCTCCTCTCACCTTTAGAGGGAAGTCTTCTGTTGACGCCCAGGGCACACAGTACCCAGGGCTGACTGTGTCATTGCTGACCGTGTTATCACCATGTGCGTCCTTGCATGTAGACATGAAGTACTCCCCACCACATACAAGCCATTAGAGGCCAGAGGACAGGGAAAGGGGTGCTTCTCACCAGCCAGGCGTATCCACTGTTGGCGGCCTCTTCATCGTCTGTGATCTGGCCCTCATAGGGTCCAAAGTGCAGGCCCAGCGGCAGATCTGCTGCCTCGTTCCACACTCCAAGCCCAGCGTCAGGGATGCCCGACAGTCTGATGCTTAACCCAGGGGGCAGCGTGAGGGCTGAGCGATTGGCATGCCCCTTTTCCACTGCACAGTCCTTTACAAAGGTTGGGGGCCCATGGGCAGCACAGCTGTCGATGAAGAAGTTCTGACACTCCTCGCAATCTGGAGGTGAGAACAGGGATGAGAGGAGGTATAGTGATGTTGCTGGTCGTAACGACCTCCTCGAAAGAACTGGGGCACTCATGGTGTTAGGGGAAGCACACTGATTGAGACTGCCCACCCTGGTCAGACACCATAGTAACCATTTGCATGAGTTGTTTTATGACAGGAGATCCTGATAAGGAATACGGAACTAATAAGCCACCACCAACCGGAAGAGTTTGGGAAAGATCAAAAGGAGACACCGCATGTCTGTCCACTTCCCAGAATCCCTCTCTCTAGCATCCACCTTGGCTGAGGGATGCGTCAGCCACCAGGAAAGACTCTGAATTAAAATGATTCGCCAAAGACCACCCGGAAACTAATCCCATCACCTTAAAACCTGAGACTGTGAGCCACGAGGCAGAGCAGTTCTCCTGGGTTCCCTTACCTACTGCTCTCCGCCCAGGTGCCCTTTCCTAACAAAATCTCCTGCTTTGTTAGCATGTGTCTCCTTGGACAATTCATTTCCTAGTGTTAGACAAGAGCCCAGTTTTGGGCCCTGGAAGGGGTCCCCCTTCCTGCAACAAATGGCGACTCTGGTGGGACTCTTCTTCACTGAGACTGATATCCTGACCACTTGGGGTACTCAGGGGCCAGCTTGCCTACCAATGGGCCAGACCCAGCGGCTGCAACTGGGACCCTTTTGTCCCTGGTCTTTTACTGATGCGGACAACTGCCCAGAGTGCCCCGACCGGTAAGGAACAAGAGACTTTGTTGACCTCTCCCCTTCCCTCTCTCTTTCCTCTCCCTAGCCCTTCCTATCCTTCCCATTTTTCTAGTCCCCTGGTCCTGGACGCAGGAATCTGGTTGAAGGGCCTCAGCTTGAGCTGAGGATTGGAGACCTATCACCTCCTCTTGGCAGAGAACTCGAATTTTCTGGTCTGGTTTCTGGTAGGGCCGGGTTCCAGTCCTCCCTTTTCTGGAAGCCCAGGGAAAAGTCCCATAATGCCTGGGTGTCTGCAGTTGGCAGGAGACGTCTGTAAGGCCACCCCTTTTGCCCCCCTTTCCCGCCTCCTCCTCCTTCTTTCAACCTGGCTTCCTTTCCTCCTTTTGAAATCTTTGAAGACATCTGAAGTTTTGTGTCTCTATGGAAGGTTTTCTGAGAGACTGTATTCTTGTATTTAAGGGAGTGTCTGATGAGGACTGCCAGGTTTATATGTGTGTGTTTTAACTCTGTTCTGTATTGTGATTTGTGACGGCCATTTTTCTTTGTCTGGCCACCATTTAGACCTGCTGCCATTTTGTTAGAACTTGATTTTCTTTCCCTGTGCCTTGAGACCAGGGCTCTCAGGAACACTTATATAGACCATCTCTAACTCCTGAGACTGAGAGAAAAAGGAAAAAAGCCTTTAAAAGTGTTATTTATTTCAACTTTTTTATAAACTAGTAAATTTTATATTGTAATATCTAATTCATGACCAAACTTAGAAAATGAAGCTAGATCTTGCACTGTGTCTGTCCAAATATGTTTTGGTATATCTTTGTCTCTGGGTAATATTTTTTAGGTTAACTTGTAAATTAGCTCTATTTAATTGGCTTAAAAAAAGGTAAGTGCTTACAAATCAAATAATTCTAAATTAAACACTAAATTCCAGGTTTAGGTGAACTGGGAAATATTCAGTACTAAATACCTGATATTAATGTTTGTTTGTTGACCTATCTAATATAGACATGTCTTAGAGTAATTAACATCAAGTAGAATATTTTCATTGTATTTAGGTTTAATATAAGTTAAATATTATACCTCTTACAAGTTTGTCAACAAGGAAATTACCTCGAGTGAAAAAACTTCTAAAAAATGTAAATGAGGTATGAGTTTGTATATAAACTCTATTAAGAATAATTATTCTTTAAAAATATCTGTCTACAATAGTCTCCCCAGATTGGCGTAACTTGAATTTCTAAGGGTTGTGCTAAACTAAGTATTGGAAGTCTATTAAATAATTAGGTCATTTCCAAATGAAATAAGATTTTGAAACATTTACTACTAAACACTGATTTCCTTTTACAGAAAAACTAAAGAGATTTGGGACTATAAATGAATAATGTTTGATGCCATCCTAAAATGTTTTAAGAAAGCAAGGGTTTTAGAAATTATCACTGGTATTTATGTTCACCAATCTATAAAATGCTAATATAAAAGTTAGCTCTTGGTTGCTAAAGGAAAGCAGGAAGTGTGCTTTCAGTAAAAAAGTATGAAGAAATACTAAAAAGAGTTATGCATGATCAGGATTTTCTAAAATTGGATTACAATTAGTTAGGTAAATGGATTTTGTTAGGAATGACAGGGTCATAAGAAAACTGGTTAGAGCCCCTTAGGTCCAAGATGGCGGAGCTGACTTTCACTAGACCTTGAGCCTTGGTATTTACGCCCATTGTGACATACCAACAAGCTAAATGATACACCCATCAACATTGACTAAATCTGACCAAATGTTCTAAACGCTTTTAATTGATCTTTTCAATAAAACTTCCTAAATCGAATTCTTTTGAAGTTCCTTTGACCTCTAGCTAACTTTGGGGTGCTTCAGAGGGCCCCTGAAACATCCCAAAGAGAGATATTAAACTGTGTTTATTTGGTTGGTTAAATTACACAAAAAAGATTATCAAATGAGTAATAAATCTGCTCATGTTATAATGTATGATAAAATTACTAATACAGATATCCTAGAAATTATATGGAGTTCTTAACATTTTGATATGTCTTGGTGTTCTAATTAGAAACCTAAAACACAAAAGTTAACAAAGGACTGAATGAACCAGCAAATATGCTTATAACTTATGGTTTCTATCTAAAAAAATTACAGGTTTGAATCTTGTGTTTTCCGGGAGTAAGGAAAACCTTCCTCTCAAACTAATTATGAAAATAATTTGGTAAAATTATACGTTATGAACAAAACAATTATATTTTCTCTCTATCTGACTCCTCCAGAAATTTGGAACTCTTAGGTTTCCAGTAAGTTTATCAAATGAGCTAGGAAGGTTATCTCACTAACAGGTAGAAAAATATCAAGGAATTTTTGAGACCTTAAAAAGGGAAGAGTTCACCTTGATTTGTTAGACAAAATCTGTGATAAGCCTTTGGTGTGAGTTTCCCAGCCCTGTTTTATAGTAAAAGTTCAGTCTGAGATTCTATAAATGTTTCAGCAAAATAAAAAGTCTATAAACAATTATGGTTATATAAATCATTAGACCAAAATTAGTGAGAACAGACCTGTTTTGCAAACAAACTAGCCTTAATTTGGTTTGATAAAAATGAGGGTAACTTTAGGAAAAAAAAAGATATTTCAAAAAAATGTTACATCTCAGTTAATGGAGGTCTGCATGTAGTAAGACTCATTTCTTAGATAGTTCTTTGCTGTTATGTGATATTAATGTAAAATTTAATTGAATTCTTAAAGAACACCCTAAGTTTGTTTCTGAAGCTTATCTCAGTAATCTATCTTTGGATGAAGATCAGATGCCTCATGACCTGCAACCAGGACTAGAAAAAGACATAATTTAGGAGACTGTCTCCAACCTGGATAGAAGGGCTTTTTATCAGGTACTCTTAACTAGCTCATGCACAATGAAACTGAAGGAAAATTAACTCTTAGATTAATTCCCACTTCCAAAGGCCCCTACACTGGATTGGTCTATAGAAAAGACAGCCGACCTGATCTCACCTTCAAATGATGCTCAAACAGGAAAAACTACACTACACCAGGATGAAAAGACAACTACATCAGAGGTAGGCAGCTTGTCCGAGATGCTGGATCTGCTTCGTATGATCATTTATAATGTTTTCTTGACTTCTTAGACATTTGCATATAAATCAAATGCTTTTCTATCATAGGCCTGATCCTATGCTAGTTTTAGAAATCAATCCAATTGTTGGGTTTGTGGCCAATTACCTGTATCTAATTCTGGGTTACCTTGGTAAATTTCTCTACTATAAGACTCTAACTGGTTGGCCCTGAAAAAATTTACTTAAAAAAAAAAAACTTATAGTCATATTCAGGTCACTGTGATGCTACTAGACGGGATCCTCTCACTGGGCCAATTAATTATGCCTGCTCTGACTCTGGCCATAAATTTGAGCTTTTTTCTATTACTCAGGCTTAATCAGAGCAACAAGAAAAGTTTCAGCAAAAAAAAAAAAAAAAACAACTCCCACAATTATGAGAAGGATTTATATAGATAACACCATGCTATGGTAATTTAGGTTTAAAGTCTCCTCTGTGTTGGAAACAATTAAATCATACTAAGGATAATCAGTCTAGTAACACTAAAAAACTGGGCTATGTGCCTTATAGACGGTGGTGCCAATGTATAATTTCCCTGAAAGATAAAGATTTGTACAGAGTAGACTAAGTCAGACGACCTGAGTTACACTGGGCTATGTGCCTTATAGATGGTGGTGCCAATGGATAATTTCCGTGCAAGATAAAGATTCGTACAGAGTAGACTCAGTCAGACGACCTGGGATATACTGGGCTACATCTAATGGAAGCTCTTAAGTCTTACTTGTGACTTTACTAATACTGCTGGCTATGCTCTTTGTATTTCACCTGTTTAACAAAACTGCTCTTTCTTACACTGCCAAATGTGTGACTGGGGCCTCTGATAAAATAATATATAGTTCCCTATGAGATCGATGATGATAACAGTGTAACTCTAGATATGAAAAAAAGCAACAAGAGGGAATGTCTTCCTGGACCAAAAGGCTAGTAAGACAGGTGGTCCAGAGAATTTTGGATACTGTTTAATGGCCTAGTCCAGTAACAGCACATTGAGTGGCCTGTCAACAAAATCTTTGCCAAGCCTGAAAATGGACATTCTCAGCACCATGGGATAAAATGGTCATGAAATGCCCCCCTCAAAATCATGGTCAAGTTTATGAGCAAAAAGGGGCTCTGCCAACTGAAGATTGACACTTGCCATCTACATCTACAGAGATTAAATCACGGCCTGTGCAACTGCTGACTTTCAACAGCCCTGAAAGGAGTTCAGGGTGAAAATCAGGAATGAGGCACTCGGTGCTCTGAAAAAAACTGGCAGAACAGGCCTTCAGATAGTTAGATCTTTTCAAGAGATTTTATTAGTCCCAATTCTTGCATCTTCTCATACCTAGAGAAACACTGACGTCAGTAATGGTGACATCTGCTTTGGCTATTAAGGAAAATTTTACAACTAAAAGTCAAAATAGAGTACTCAGCTATGGTTCAGACATCCTGGAAAATAACCAGGTGTTACTATGGGTGTAATTTCAGATTAGACGTTATATTGCTAAACACTTGAGTTTTCTGAGTCGTGTCAGGCTTAGATGCCACCATTATCAAAACAATGTCTGCTGGATTCTAATAACTTCTACCTTACTTTTTATAAAACGAGACAACTGGCCACCTGGCTAAAAGTCTCCGTGAAGTGGCAGGACTAGACTGGGTTTCAGGCCTATTCTTAAAAAAAAAGAGATTTATTTTGTCTATTAAAATTCCAGTTATCCCTCCTCCAGCTACTACTAATTGCGTCTGTTACAACAAAATGGCAGACCAAAAGATTGAGATTTTAATCATACAAGGCTCAGATCTAGGACTTAGAGCTCAGGAATACTTCCAATTCAGTGTCTCTTCTCCAAGCTGAGGCGGTCCTATGCCCCATTTTGACAAAAATTTATCACAGTCATAGTTGCCCTGTTCCCTAAATTAAAACTGAGCAGGACTCTGTGGGTGGCGACTCTGGAGTACAGATCTGCTGTGTGTTCTCCGTTTCTTATCTGTAAGATATAGGCTTCATTCAGCCTCCTTGACCTTCCCTGAGTTCCAAAGGGTAGATTCAAACGATTGCAAATCAGGGAAGGGAGAGAATACCGAAACAGGAGAAACAATCAAATGGTGGTACAGCCTTGAGACAGGGTCCTGGTTCCTACTCAAAGAAATACGCATAACAATGTCTTTTGAGTTCTTCTACGGAGCTGGAGCCACCACCCAGGTGGAAGATGGTAACTTCAGACTAAACACAAGATTCCTGGAGCACAGCTCTGTTCCTTCACCACCAGCCAAGCAAAAAAACAAACAAAAAAAAAGTCACAAACCCTGCAGCCCTCACTCCAAATGTTGCCTCCTATTTCTGGGGACCAGTGATGACCATCCTGTAAGGTCTCCTGTTTGGCCCCTGTCTATTTCATCTCTGAGAGGCGCCAACAGTTTCAAACTAAATTGCTGTTATTACTAGAGTAAAAGCTGGTTTCAGATAAAGAACACCCCAACTTAGATCAGGTAGAGAGAGACTTCTGCTCTGCTAGGCAGGCCTATGCCCAGGCACAGCAGGAAAAATTTACAGAAGAAAGAGACCTCTGCCCCAATTCCCAAGAATCATCTTGAGTATAAAGTCTCTCGGGGGGAAGTTGTTAGGGGAAGCACACTGATTGAAACTGCCCACCCTGGCCAGGCACCATAGTAACCATTTGCATGAGTTGTTTTATGACAGGAGATCCTGATAAGGAATACAGAACTAATAAGCCACCACCAACCGGAAGAGTTCGGGAAAGGTCAAAAGGAGACACCGCATGTCTGTCCACTTCCCAGAATCCCTCTCGCTAGCATCCATCCTGGCTGAGAGATTCGTGCGCCACCAGGAAAGACTCTGAATTAAAATGATTCACCAAAGACTACCCGGAAAATAATCCCATCACCATAAAACCTGAGACTGTGAGCCACGAGGAAGAGCAGTTCTCCTGGGTTCTCTTACCTACTGCTCTCCACCTGGGTGCCCTTCCCAATAAAATCTCTTGCTTTGTCAGCACGTGTCTCCTTGGACAATTCATTTCCGAGTGTTAGACAAGAGCCCAGTTTCAGGCCCTGGAAGGGCTCCCCCTTCCTGCAACAATGGCATTTGGCCTCGATCCTGCACCCCAAGTCATAGAGGAAGGGGATGACCGGGGGACCAGATGGTGAGGTGAGGTTAGTGGACCAAGGCCTCATAGCCCCTTCTCCGTGAGTGGGCCAGCGGGGTCACTCACAGAGGTAGTCGTCATCCTGGGGCTCGCTGACCTCTTGGTACACGTGGCCCTTTCTTTCCCGTAGACTGTACCTCCTCACTCCAGTCTCCCTTCTTCTGAGTTCTAAGATGGAGAACAGAAGCTAAGCAAGGCTGATGGGGTCTGGGGAGTTAGTCCCTGTTTTATCAGAAAGTGTGAGTTCTCCTACCTGTCCATCTATACACGTTGTTAAAACTTTCTTACATGTATTTTTCAAACTTTTACTTTTGTAATTTTATGTTTTCATGTTACATTATTTATTTCTTGGCCACACTGCATGGCTTGTGGGATCTTAGTTCCCCGACCAGGAATGGAACCCACACCTCCTGCAGTGGAAGTGTGGAGCCTTAACCACTTCACCCCCAAGAAGTCCCTTCTCTATACTTTCTTTCTTCTCCCTTTAACTACAGGTTCAGGAGACTGAGGCTCCACTGACCACAGATGCCCAGTTCAGTGATAGCATCCTGCACTTCCCGTTAGTAGGTTTAACTTCCAAACCTTCCTACTTAGGAAATAGTTCACCGACACATCTACTCAGAAAACATATGTTAAGGGCACATGACATGTAAGGGCACATGAGCAGAGATCTGGGCATAAACACTAACAAAGCACGGTTCCCATCATCACAGCTGGATATATTGAAGTACTTGTAGATGTCAGACTTTTGCATTTAATGTAAGGCTTTCAAGCATCGTATGAGTTATGTATCCGTATCTTCACTTTCCAGATAGCAACCGGGACCTCAGAAAATGTATAAGATTTTCCCAAGGCCCCAGGGCTAACTTCATGTCTCAGATCAGTCCAGCTTAAACCCATGCCTACCCAAAGTCCGTGCCACACACCTAGGCCATACTTATTAGTTTTTCTACAGGGATTAGAGGAATTAGAGGAACTCCCCCAAATTTCTCTTACCGACTTTTTGTCTGGGGTGCTGTCCAGGGGTCCTTGCTTTTCTGTGATGGGGCACTGGTTTCTGAGCCTGCTTGGAGCCACTCGTCTTCAGCGATTTTGCTGCTCCCGGCAATTCCTTCAAACTAGATTCCTTACTTAATGGGGCCCTGGACATTCTCTTCCATGTGAGTAAGAGACAACATGCAGTTCTTTAGTTCTTTAGGACTTTATGAAGTGTTTTCACATGCATGATTTTAGTTAATATTTGACAATTCTTAGAAATACCTGATTTGGAGGGGGGTGGGTCTGAACATTGGAGTGTAACAAAAGGGCCTAGGTGGATAGTGAATCAAAGCTAGAATTCATATCTTAAGGTTCTTCCCCTTCAACTTTCTGCATAAAAGTGAGAGCAAGGGAGGAAGAATAGGTGGAGGTCAGGGAAAGAAGAGGGTAAGAGCTCGTAGAGAGAATCAGGGGTGTTTTATTAATTAGTGGCCCTTTGATGGATGAGGAAGTATGGAAAATTACAGAGGGGACAAAACACATCTGGAAAATAAGGTGACAAAGCAGTGAGATTAAGAAGAGAAAAGACGATCGGCAGAAACACATTTAGACAATAAAGAAAATGAGATGAAAGTTGCAGGTTGCCATGTCCTAGAGACAATGTTTGGAATTAAAGTAGCTGGTCTCATCAGTTCTCCTTGAACAAGGCTGTATGACTAGCTGGTTCTGCTTAGTTTCCTGATCCATTCATTGGTATGCAGGCTAATTCTTAATATTATAGTGGACATGAAATTTAATAACCTTCAACAAATTGTTGTGTGAGCTATTTAATACAGTTAGAACGTGAGCGTACATCCCTGGTATCAATTTATTCCCTAAACTGCATCTATAATTGAAGTCCAGCTCACAGATACTATCTTCAGCATTCTTTGACCTTTCTACTCCTAGATGAATGCTTAAATGTGGAGTCACTCATTCACAAAACATTCAGGGTCCCTCAGGGGCTTTGAGCTGGGCCTGGACTTCTGAGAGTGAATGGGTGTGGGCTAGGCTCCCAAAGCTCACAACACAGGGGCAGGCTAAACACATGATTCCAAACAGGAGAGTTGCCTGTTAGAGCTCAGAGGAGGAGCTGTTACTCCTCCTGCAAGAAGGAGCATTTGAAATGATGCCCAGATGATGAGTTTCTACTCAAAAGTGGGTAATCTATGTGACGTCCTTCTGTTATTTTCTTATTTGTTGCTTTTCAGTCATAACCCTGAGGCTTCTCAGGGTGGCGAGTTGCTTCCTCTTATTGGAGTGGGAGGCTCTGAGGTAGGGATCCTGTCTCCTTCTTCATCTTGGACTGTCCACTCTACAAACTGCCCAGCATGTCCTTAGCTTCCCTTAGTCAGATGTCTCAGCATATCCCTCCCTAGCACAGCACAAAAGAACTGAGGTTGAAAACATCTCTCAGATGAATGATATAAAGATGTATGAATAAGCTTCAGAGAACTATGGGAGTTTTAATCAGTTTGTAAAGGGTTTAGAGAACGTGCATTGGTTTAGATTGCACTACCAATGATACTGTGATCTCAGACATATAATCAAAGGTTTTTTACCTCATTTTCTGGATCTATAATGGTGATAGCTATATACCTACTTATAGGTACTGTAGGATTGATTTAAGGTTTAAGTAAGTTTATTCATATAAAATGCTTAAAGTCTGAAATATTATGAAAATAATGTAACAACAGAACCGCCTACTACTGCTGTTGTTCTTACTAACTGTAAAGGTGGTGATGATATCAGACAGTGTGCTAAAGATCCAGGGCAGGAAGGCAGCCATCTCCAGGATCTCCGTGTTTTCTCCTATTTTCACCTGTAACTGGATCCATGAGGAGGACATTTTGGCAACAGGATTTGGGAAATACTCACCTTCTGGTGTTTACTGTGCTCTACTCTGAAGGCCATCGAAGAAGGTTTACCTAAAAAGAGGTGAGAATCAGTGTTTTGGTTGGTAAATATTTCCAAACTCTGGGTATTCTAACTAAGGAGACATAAATCTAAGCCAGAGAGTGACAAAGACAATGATTAGCAAAGGAGGAATGGAAGATGATTTCTATATCATCAACTTCTATGCTTCCACTGGGAGCATTACATAATTTTCTTAAAATTAAAAAAAAAAAAAAATGAAACTTCATCTGTGCCTCATCTGATGTTCATAAAGTAATAAATTTAGTAGCCTTTTATGACAAAACTACTCATCAATGTAGAAATACGAGGAAGTGACTGCAATATAATAAAGGTCATATGTTGAAAGTCTACCTCTAACATCATAGTCATCAGTGAAAAGCTGAAAACTTCTATGATCCAGAAAAAAAGGCAAGGATGCCTGATATCTACATTTCTGTTCACCATAATATTAGAACTCCTAGCCAGGGCTTTAGGTTAGAAATGGAAACAAAAGGCTTCCATTTGGAAAGAAAGAAGTAAAATTATGTCTGTTCACAGGGGCATGGTTTTATGTGCAGAAATATCTTTAAATCCACACACACAAAAATCCTGCACAGAAAGTTGCACGGTACAAAATCAACATTCAAATATCTTTCCATGCATGAAGAATGACCATTCCAGAAAGGAAAGTAAGAAAACAATCCTATTTATTTTTTATTTTTTTAAAGCTATACTGAACAGCTGAATTAAAAAACAATATATTTATTTTTATTTATTTGTTTGTGCCAGGTCTTTGTTGCGGCATGTGGGATCTAATTCCCTGACTAGGGACTGAACCCATGTTCTCTGCATTGGGAGTGTGGAGTCTTAGCCACTGGACAAATAATCTTATTTATAATAGCATTGAAAAGAATGAAGTAATTAGGAGTAAACTTAAGGAGATGAAAGACTTATATGTTGAAAACTACAAAATATTGCTGAAAGGAATCTGACATAAATAAATAGATAGGTGTCTCGTGTTTATGGATTTGGAGGCTTAATATTATTAAGCTGTTCATACTACCCAAGGCAATTTAAAGATTCAATGCAATTCCTATTAAAATCCCAATGGAATTTTTTTCAGATATAGAAAATCCATCCAACAGTTAACACGGAATCTCAGAGCACCCCAAATAGGCAAAGCAATCTTAGAAAGAACAGCAAAGCTGGAGGCCTCTGATTTCAGAACATACTACAAAGGTACAGGAACCAAAAGAGTGTAGATTTAGCAAAAAATGTATCCTTAGTCGCTCAGTCTTCGTGACTTTTTGTGACCTTTTTGACTGTAGCCCACCAGGCTCCTCTGTCCAGGGGATTTCTCAGGCAAGAACACTGGACAGGGTTGCCATTTCCTTCTCCAGGGGATCTTCTTAACCCATGGAGTGAACCCGCATCTCCTGTGTCTCCTGCACTGAAGGCAGATTCTTCACCTGCTGAGCCACTGAGGAAGCTGGCTGGCATAAAGACAGATATGTCAATCAATGGAACAGTATAGACAGCCAGAAATAAACTCTTGGATACATGGTCTAATGATCTTCATCTAGAGTGTCAGGATAATGGGGAAAGTTTAATCCCTGTAATGAATGGTGCTGGGGAAACAAAATATCCATATGCAAAATAATGAACATCTTACATCTTGAAGAAAAATCAATTCAGAATGGATGAAAGACCTAAATACAAGACTTGATAAGACTCTTAGAAGACAACAAGGGTGAAGCTTCACGACACTGAAACAGCAATGATTTCTTAGATATGGTGCCAAGTGCACAAGTATTAGGAACAAAGTAAAAATAGACAAATGAGATTAATCTTAAGACCTCTGTGCAGCAAAGGACACTGAACAGAGTTGAAAAGGCCACCTAGAGGATGGTAGAAAATATTTGTAAAATATGCATCTGATAAGGGGTTACTAAGCATACACCAGTATGAAGGCTAACTATAAGCCAGGAAGAGACCCTGATTGACCATGATGGCACCTTGATATCAAATTTCCACACTCCAGCCTTTTAAGAAAACAAATTTCTGTGGTTTAAGGAATGCAGTCTGCTTCGTTATGGCAGTCAGAGCTGACTAACAGTGAGAGAAGGAATTGAATAGGCATTTCTCCAGAGAAAATATACAAATGGCCAACAAACATATGAAAAGATGCTCAATATTACTAATCAATAGGGAAATACAAACTGAAACCTTCTGTGATGGGCAATATGTCTAAGAAGACAATAGCAAGCTTGGTAAGGATATGGAGAAATTGTAACACTTATACACTATTGTTGGCAATGTAAAATGTTGCAAGCTTTCTAGAAAGCAGTATGGAGTTTCCACAGAAAATTAGAACTGCTGTATGATCTAGCAATCCCAATCAAAAGTGTATTTCCATAAAAAATTGAAAGCAAGTTATTGAATAAATAGTGGGCACATGTATGGTCACTGCTGCATTATTCCCAATGGGCAAGGTGTGTAAGCAACCTAAATGTTCATTGGTGGATAAAAGATAAAGATTATATATAAGATATATATTATAGCTCTTACATCCACATGCACACAACGGAATGCTTTGAAGCCTTAAAAAAGAATTCTGTCACATGCTACATCATGGATGGGCCTTGATGATATTTTACTAAGTGAAATGAACCAATCAAAAATGAGAAATATTGCCCACTTCCACTTCTATGAGGTATCTAAATTAATCAAATCCATGGAAACAGAAAATATAATCGTGGTTGCCAAGGGCTGTGAGGAGGAAGGATTGGAGAATTCTTACTCAGTGGGTTAGGGCTTCAGTTATGCAAGATGTATCATTTCTACAGATTTGTTATACATCAATGTGTATATATATCCCCTGTGGCTCAGTGGTAAAAAATCCACCTGCAATGCAGGTGATGCAACAGATGCAGGCTCAATCCCTGGGTTGGGAAGATCACCTGGAGCAGGAGATGGCAACCCACTCTAGGATTCTTGCCTAGAGAATCCCACGGACAGAGGAGCCTGATGGGCTACAGTCTATGGGTACGCAGAGTCAGACATGACTGAGCGATTAGCACTATGGCCACTAACACTAATGTGCACATAGTTAGCAACAGTGTGCCATACACTCAGAAGTTGTTAAAAAGGTAAATAAAGACGTGCAGGCGTGTGGTGAACCGAGGCGTATGTATTCCCTGTGAAGAATCTCTCCTTATGTCAAAACCTTTGCAGACAACCAAATGTTTGCTTTTCATGTCCCTTTCACTAGTTTTAATAACCTCAGGGAACAGAGGGACTTCCCTGGTGCACAGTGGATGAGAATCTGCCTGCAAATGCAGAGGACACAGGTTTGATGGCTGGTCCAGGAAGATTCCACTTTCTGCGGGGCAGCTAAGCCTGTGTTTTACAAACTACAGAGCCTGCACGTGCTCTGCAACAAGAAGACACTCACCGCAACCAGAGAAAGCCCATGGACAGCAATGAAGACCCAGTGCAGCCAAAACTAAATAAATAATTTTTAAAAATCTGGGAGAACAGAAATTCATAGATGGAGAATCATAGAACTATCTAAATTGTTTCCTCCAGTCTAGGCAGATTAACTCTTCTAAACTCTTTGAGCAGCAGAAGAGGAAGTGAGCTGCTCACTTCTATTTTATAATAAGTGCACTTCATTTTATTTACCTGATGCCATCTCTGGTCAGTGAAATGTGGGAAAGATCATGGAGAATAAATAGTTCTCTCCAACCCTTTCCCAGAATCAAAATAAAGAATTAGTTTAACCTTAGGGTAAGAAGATCACAGGTTTTGTTTTATATACATACATAAATAATGTATCTTGACATAATATGTTAATCATTTCCTCTTCGAAGAGATTTAATCCAATAACCAATGAGATTAGTAATAAATCTGTTTGGTGAATTTATTTCTAAGGTTTCTTTAACTGCCTTTCACTAAGAATGTTTAGCAAAAATAATTCTTTGTAAAAAGAATGATAAATTTTAACCATAAAACTTTTGAGAATTACACTGGAAAACCTATACATTCATCTTCATTCAGGCTAATGTCAATATTCAGCCACAACCACTTCGGAATGCTGAAAATTATGTTTTCTCTATTACTGGCTGAGATGTAGTTGAGACCTAAGCCCAGGCTGGTTTCAGGAAGACACCTCCAAATCCTCCTGGCCTCTCACCTTGCTGCCTTGGTGTCCATTCTTCATCAGAATCCTCAGTGTCATCTACCTGGGGCTTGATAACCTGCCTGCGGTGATGCATGAAATCCGGTCGAGTGGCTCTGAAACCTGGAAAGAAGCAAAACATTTGTTCTAAGAAGGAGAAACAAAGCATAGAAGCAATGGGAAGTGTCACAAAGTCAAGGAAATCTGTAGGATGGGCTGGGGGAATCTAGAATAAGGCAAGAGGTGAGCTGTGCACTGCAGGGTCAACCTCCCTTTGGTACAAAACTGTAAACATTTCCTTAGTCTCCACACAAAAGGGAACTGTGAGCAGATGAAGCCACCTAAGAGCTGGCCAAGTGAACAGTGAGGGTGAAGACCTGTTTCATGTTTCCCAGGCTCACAGGCACCCAGCACTTCCTGTTACCTATAGCAATCAGCGCTTCATAGTTTCTTTTCATATTCCTATATCGGATTTTTTCCCATTCTCCCATCTTTTCCCATTGTTCCTTGGAGAAGTATACGGAGATGTCTTTGAAAGCATCTTTGGCCTAAGGAAAATAATAGATTTCATCAGTGATTTACTAATCTAAGTCAGACCTTAGAGCTGGGCCTTCTCCTCCACCTTTTGTGCAGGGAGTAGCCTGAAGCTACTGGATGGTCTGTGTGAGACAGGGATGAAGACTTTCCTTCCCGACTGTGTCCTGCTTACCTGAACAAACGCTGAGCATTTTCCTAACTCTCCCTGGACACAGAGCAGTTGACGAAGCTAGTGTCCTGTTTTGTCCCACTCCACCCCCACCATCTCAGACAGGACCAGGCATTCCCATCCTGTGTACAGTCACAGGGAAGTTCATTCAGCTGCCCAGGCAAGCAGTCTGTGGTGCTTCAGGGACCAGCACCATGTCCTTCCTATAGAGCTGGCTTAGAGCCCAGCTTTGCCGCCTCCACCTCTCACCGTAGGCTTCCACTCTGTTCTCCCAGCATCTTCCTCAGTGCTCTCCTCTGGAGACCTGTTTGGCCTCATGGCCATTGGAGTGCTCAAGGCCAAGGTGCCTGTGGAAGAAGAAGGTGCTGAGATGGCCCAGACCAGTGTCCAGAGCCTGGTGTGTCTTCCTTGGGTGGAGTGTCCAGGGCAGGAAGGTGAGGGGAAAGTCAGGGTGAGGGTATTGGTGGGATGGATGGATCCTGACTAGATATGACAGATCAGCCTAATGTGAACTAGATTTGGTTTCTTTGGTTCCCCTACAATTCAGCCCCTCTGAGGGAAGGCACTGGGAGGGATGTGTCTGTGGGTGACGGAGGAATTCTTGAGGAGACCCGGAAACCCCTAACTGCTGGACTGGGGTCAGGCTGAAATCAGGGCTCTGTTCCAGTGCAGCAGAGGGAATGTTTCTCCAAGAATGTTTTGAGGATCTCCTCCTGGGGACTCAGAAAAATCTGGGCATAACGTAGCTTCTACTTCTAAGGGACAACTCACTCGGCTTGAGGAGATCTGGGTCCCACGGGCTGAAGTAACTGGGGTCCTCAGACAGAGGGGACTGGGGATCTTTTGGCTGATGTAGAATGCGCAGGGTGAGAAAACTTGGGAACTCTGAGGCTGAGGAAATCGGGGGTTTCTTATTAAGGGACTTCAAGTCTCTGACAGGTAGGACAGTTAGGGTCTTGAGGAGGAAGAGTTTTAAGAGCTCGCAGGCGGAGGGATTCAGGGTCTGCGAGGTTGAGGAAATTTGGTCTCTCTGCGGGCGGTATTTTTAGGGTGCCTCAGGCTGTGGGGAAGTGGGGTTAATCTAGCTATTTGAGGGTCACAGCACTAAGGGGTTTGTTGTTTCTGTGGGTGAAGGGACTTGTAATCTCTGAAGCTGACGAGAAGCAAGTCCCCTTCCGATCGAGACTCAGGTTACTCAAAGTTGACAGGATTTCGGGCCTCCCACCCTGGAATTTGAAGCCGTCATGCTAAGAGTTTATGAGGGCTGCGCAGGGCGCGTTCCCGTCAGCCTCCCCGCTGTCCTGCCGCGCTGCCCACCCTGTCCCCAGGAGAGCTAGAGGTTCAGCGAAGTCCAGTCCTTCGGCGCTGAGGTGAAGTGAAGGGCCAGCAGCCTGCCTGTACCCTGTCAGGCACAAGCGACCAATCGGCGTTGTGACTGAGGCAGTCTGGCCAATAGGCGGCCGGAGGGTGGGGAGCGTGATGGAGGCCCCGCCCCACCGCTCGGGATTGGCTGCTCTGTGGGCGTGTCTGTCAAGCCTCCAGCGCGCATGCGCAGTTTGGCTGGTTTCTTTGTTTTCATGCATGGCCGCTTAGGCCTGGATCATCAAGTCGGCGGGTTGTCCTCAGGCTGAATGTTTCTTTCCAGTGCCCTCAACTGGTATATCGGCTCCACCAGACTGTAACCGTGCTCCCGGAGTGTATCCTAGGCCGCCCTGTGCCCTAACTTGTCAAATCCAGTTTTGGCAAGAACTCTTATGTGTTGATTACTGCATTATTCAAGGGAAATGGTGTTATTAGCTACATTCTGATGAGACACAAGATAAACGCCGTATGATCAAAGATTTAAACACAACGCGTGGAATAAGGATGTTAGAAAAAGCTTGGAGGATTTTTAACCTGAAAGGGGAAGTGGCACTGATGAGCCATCTGTATATGTAATGTAGGTATGAAAAGCCTTCAGAAATGAGGTATAAGTAAAATCTCAAAGCCCTGAAAGTGTTTTCTGTAAGCCGAGGCATAGATCTTGAAGATTGTGGATCCACGGAGCTGAGATTGCGTGACACCTACTGGCTTCACAAGATAAAATAGGGATACTGTTTCTGGCCCTTAGGTAGCTTTGCTCACAGAAAAATAATGTGATTTCCATGTATTGGAAGCAAAGCGACTGACTGTAGAATTAGTATGAAGTGGTGGTTGGGAGTCTGTATGGAGAAATGTTACCAGAAAAGCGAGTTTACCTCTTGGTGGGTGTAGAGCCAGAAGGTACAACCCAGCCAAAGCTCATGGGAAGGAAAAGTGTATTACTTGCAGAACCATGGAGAACACCACCGAGCTTTCCAGAGCAGGGTGTTTGTAAACCACAAAGTTGGGTAAGCTTTAATCTATGAGTACAGGCATGTTCCGGCTTCTGTGTTGACTCGGATGGTAAACAATCTCTGCATAGCAGAAGACCCGGGTTCAACCCCTAAATGAGGAAGATCCCAAGAGGAGGGCGGGGCAGTCCACTCCAGTATTCTTGCCTGGAGAATCCCATGGACAGAGGAGGCTGGTGGTCCATGGGGTTGCAAAGAGTCAGGCATGAGTGAGTGACTAACACGTTAACTTTACAGGCATGTTCTTTAAGGGTCTTGGGCTGTGGAAGACTCTAAGCTTCAGTCGATTAAAGTCTTGAGAGTCAGAACCAGTCACCATCAGCATCCCTTACATTCCAGCTTGTCTGGTATACATATAGATATCTATTCTTGATATAGATTTAGATATCTATTCTTCTTCATATTCTTTCCCCTTATCGGTTCAATTCAGTCACTCAGTCGTGTCTGACTCTGCAGCCCTATAGACTGTAGCACGCCAGGCCTCCCTGTCTATCAGTAACTCTCGGAGTTTACCCAAACTCGTGTCCATTGAGTTGGTGATGCCATCCAACCATCTCATCCTCTGTCGTCCCCTGCTCCTCCTGCCCTCAATCTTTCTCAGCATCAGGGTCCTCAGCATCAGCTGGTCCAGTCTCCAACTCTTCACATAAGGTGGCCAAAGCTTTGGAGTTTCAGCTTCAATATCAGTCTTTTCAATGAACACTCAGGTCTGATCTCATTTAGAATGGACTGGTTGGATCCCCTTGCAGTCCAAGGGACTCTCGAGTCTTCTCCAACACCACAGTTCAAAAGCATCCATTCATCAGCAGTCAGCTTTCTTGACAGTCCAACTCTCCCATCCATACATGACCACTGGAAAAACCATAGCCTTGACTAGACAGACCTTTGTTAGCAAAGTAACATCTCTGCTTTTTAATATACTGTCTAGGTTGGTAATAACCTTTCTTCCAAGGAGGAACTGTCTTTTAATTTCATGGCTGCAGTCACCATCTGCAGTGATTTTGAGCCCCCCGAAATAACATCAGCCATTGTTTCCCCATCTATTTGCCATGAAGTGATGGGACCAGATGCCATGATCTTAGTTTTCTGAATGTTGAGCTTTAAGCCAACATTTTCACTCTCGTCTTTCACTTTCATCAGGAGGCTCTTTAGTTCTTCTTCAGTTTCTGCCATAAGGGTTGTGCCATCTGCATTGCTGATATTTCTCCCAGCAATCTTGAATCTAGATTGTGCTTCATCCAGCCCGGTATTTCTCATGATGTACTCTGCATAGAAGTTAAATAAGCAGGGTGACAATATATAGCCTTGATATGCTCCTTTCCCAATTTGGAACCAGTCTGTTGTTCCATGTCTGGTTCTGACTGTTGCTTCCAACCTGCATACAGATTTCTCAAGAGGCAGGTCAGGTGGTCTGGTATTCCCATCGTTTGGGAATTTTCCACAGTTTATTGTGACCCACATAGTCAAAGGCTTTGGCATAGTCAGTAGAACAGAAATAGATATTTTTTTCTGGAACTCTCTTGCTTTTTCGATGACTCAGTGGATGTTGGCAATTTGATCTCTGGTTTCTCTGCCTTTTCTAAAGCCAGCTTGAAGATCTGGAAGTTCACAGTTCACGTATTGTTCAAGCCTGGCTTGGAGAATTTTGAGCATTATTTTGCTAGTGTATGAGATGAGTGCAATTGTGCAGTAGTTGGAGCATTCTTTGGCATTACCTTTCTTTGGGATTGGAATGAAAACTGACCTTTTCCAGTCCTGTGGCCACTGCTGAGTTTTCCAAATTTGCTGGCATATTGAGTGCAACACTTTCAGAGCATCATCTTTTAGGATCTGAAATAGCTCAACTGGAATTCCATCACCTCTACTAGCTTTGTTTGTAGTGATGTCTCCTAAGGCCCACTTGACTTCACATTCCAGGATGTCTGGCTCTAGATGAGTGATCACACCATCGTGATTATCTGGTTCATGAAGATATTTTTTTGTACAGTTCTTCTGTGTTTTCTTGCCACCCCTTCTTAATATCTTCTGCTTCTGTTAGGTCCATACAATTTCTGTCCTTTACTGAGCCCATCTTTGCGTGAAATGTTCTCATAAGCATAAGGTTTTTTTTTCCCATTTATTTTTATTAGTTGAAGGCTAATTACTTTACAATATTGTAGTGGGTTTCTCCAAAGAAGAAATACAGATGGCTATCAACACATGTAAAGATGCTCAACATCACTCATTATCAGAGAAATGCAAATCTTAAGCATAAGTTTTAAGGGTGCTATTGCAGGAAGTGGCCACAAGGCGTCAGGACTTTTTCATGCCCAGTTGTGATTGCCTTGAAAGTGAAAACTTTCAAGTTTTAACCCAAGAGTGTAATTCAATATGGAATGTACCTGAAGAAACACCCAAAACCTTGAGTGTTCTTTCTGAGCATTCTTATTTATTTATATTAAATTTTTTAAAATTTAATGGCAGGTCCATGTGGCATGTGGGATTTTTAGTTCCCTGACCAAGTGTCGAACCCTCACCCCTTGCTTTTGAAGCACAGAATCTTAACCACTGGACTGCAGGGAAGTCCCCCTAAGCATTATTTTTTTAAAGTAACCTTTATTTCATATTGTAGTAACATTGATATACCATGTGTTGTTGGTGGCAGGTGAATCGAGTGTATTTTCTATTTTGTTTTTGTTCAGTTGCCAAGTCAGGTCTTTTTGTAGGAGCGCTCCCTTTGCTACAGGCCCTGTTATACTGGTAAGACATCTATTTGTACATGCGTAAGTGTACATAAATGTAAATATCTAGGTACATCGATATGTAAATATCCAGATAGAGATATAAATGTCTAGGTATGTAGATATACAAATGTCTATATGTATAGAAATACATATTGTAGGTACATAGATGTATAAATACTTAGGTCCATAGAGACATAAATATCTATATACATAGACATATAAATGTATATGTACATATAGACATAACTATCTATGTATATACAGATATAAATATCTATTATAGATACATATAGACATAGGTATCTATATACATAGACATGTAAATATCTGTATACACGGAGGATGGTTACACAGTGGACAATGAAGGAGACCACCTTATAGACAAAATAAGTGATACAGATAGTGGCATTTATAAGAGCATACTAGGAGAGAGAAACATAAACAATTCCAAACAAAGAGAACAGAGCTAAGCAAGATGCATGTGACTAGTTTTAATCTGAGGGCACTAAACCAACAAGTCCACAGGGAGTTGGTAGATGATGGCAAAGTCTGGAAGGGTGAGGTAGTGAAAACAAGTTAAATGTTTCATCTTTGTTTACAAAGTATAGCTTATACATTTTTGGATTCATACTTGTTACCTCCTTAAGTATGTATCATCTATATATCCTCATATGCCCACATCCGTACTGTTTCAACTCAAATCAAGCATAACTCCAACTTTTTGCAGCTCTATTTAGTCAGTGGTCGGAGTTTCATGAAAAAGACACATTGTGATTCTTTTGTATAGACCAGTAATGGTTAGGATTTCTGTCTAAAGTTTTTTTTTTTTAGGGTCCTTAGAGATCATTTAAAATTTCAACACTTGTCCCTGCTTCACCTTGTTCTGATTCAATTGACATTGGAAAAGTTATGGAAAGAGTGTTTAATATAATCTGAACTCACCAGGTATCTATTGTTTGGTGTACATAAAGATCTGAGAAGTAGACTTCGATGGATGTAAAAATAAACATTGTGGATATAGAACATAATTAGAAATAGCGAGAGTCACTTGACCAGAGAGCAATCACAATGGATCGACTTCATCTCCCACACCCATGAGGACAAGTTTATCTTGGTAAAAATATCAGCAACTGAAGAGTTAAAGTGTTATCACTGTGAAAAATGATTATGAAAAGAAATCTATGGAATGTTTTCATAGGTAGGATGCAACTTTCCAAGAGGCTTTAAATTTCAGGTGAATGTTTTATTATTTGAAATCTTAAGCGGATTACAGACTCTGCAAATTTTACAGACTGTTCAAAGTTACATTCTGTTCCATCCCGGAATGAATCCATTACCTTTTGGTTCATGCACTTGTGACACACTTCATCAGCTTAGAGACAATCTGTGTTGGAGAGTGTTCTAAACCAATGTGTGCGTACCAGCTGCAGGTCTGACAAGAAACATTTATTCTCATGTTGTTGTAGTCCTACTCTCACATCCGTACATGACTACTGCAAAAACCAGTAGCATTTACTCTCACATATGGGATATCAAATTTGTTTTTACATGTTGCCTGCTATATTTAGGCTCTTGGTTCATACTTCATGTACCCATGTAGTGTTGTATTTAAATCCAGTTTGAAACAGAGCTTTATTTGAAGAAGGTTTTGCCCACCAGCAGCGTTCTATTCTCACCAGCACCTCTTACCTTGGTGTGACATCTCAAAACTCAGAAACTCTTACATGTTGATATGAATATCAATTTCATTTTAGGAGAGTTTAAACAGAGAAGTGACAAAATCAGGGTGCCTATTTTATCAGGTTTCTCCAGGCAGAAAATTGAAGCTTGATGTTTTTCAGTTGCTCAGTCGTGTCCAACTCTTTGCAACCCCATAGACTGCAGCATGCTGGGCTTCCCTGTCCTTCATCATCTACCAGAGTTTGCTCAAACTCCTGTTCATTATGTTGGTGATGCTATCCAAGCATTTTGTCCTCTGTCATCCCCTTGTCCTCCTGCCCTCAGTCGTTGAAATTGAAATGGTTAGAAGGCAGCGTTCATACAGCTTATGGGCTCCTTGACTACATTTTTTCTTGCAAGAATTTTCTTAGGTATTTTTCAAGTGTGACCTTTCATTCATATAATAGCAAATAACAGAATTAGAAGAAACCAATTTGAAACAATGGATTGTTTCTACCCTGACAATCTGTACACAAAGGAACCAGTGGGAACCACAAAGATCTGGGGGCCAAGCTTTTAAGAATATTTTAGGTTGGCAAATACTAACTAGTATGCTTTCCATTTCAACAATTCTTATTCTGATACAGAATATCCTTTTCTAGAAGGCTTCCAGTGTGGCTGCCTCCTGCTGGAAGCATGGGAGAAGGAATCAGGGCACTGTTTGTCTGTCTTTACAAGACACTGGACTCAACTCTAAGAAGTTCCTGGATCTTCCCTGGATCCTGACCACCACATGGCCAACGATACTGGTAACAGTTTTGTTTTGCCTGTTAAAGTGTTTAATGTCAAAGATTCTTTCGGTTTCCTGATGTGGGTGACATGTGGGGCCCAGTGATGATTTTTCCTTTGAGAAACTTTCTTGCTAGTTCCCACCTGAGGGTGAGGCCCCTGTCCAATGATGAGAAACCTGTGCCTCCAGGGAGAGCAAATTTATGCTAGTTTAAACCTGACCAACTTCTGTCTGCATGGTAGATTTAGACCTCTCTGTCTTGTCTAGGACTTTCTGTGGTTGCTTACATGGTAAAGAATCTGCATGCAGTGCAGGAGAATTGGGTTCATCTCTGGATTGGGAAGATCCCCTGGAGAAGGGAATGGTAACCTACTCCAGTATTCTTGCCTGCAGAATCCCATGGACAGAGGAGGCTGGAGGGCTACAGTCCATGTGGTCACAAACAGTCAGACATGTCTGAAGGATGAATACTTTGACTTTTCAATCCTGTCTGCACTGATTATGTTTAGACAAGACTGCTTGCTTTCTGCAATGAGAATATTGACACCTGACCATGTTCTGTGTGCATGAGGACGTGGAGACCTGGGTGCGGACTGGGCCTGGCCTCCGTCCTGGCAAACTCCGTGCCTGTGTCTGAATGTCAGTGCTCAGAGGTCTGGGGCCTGGAGCTGAGGTGGGCTTCTCTGGGTAATGTGCCCTCCTCTGAGTGGGGTTCCATGGCCCTCCCAGGGGTCAGTGCTGCAGTAGGGCTCTTAGTCTATCCTCCTGCCAGGCTCACCTGCCCTGAGGCTCATGGAGACCCCTCAGGTGGGCTACTTGGTAATTATTCCAGTGTTTCAGTGCATTCAGTTTGAGTAGGGAGGCAGGTTCACCTGGCTAATTGATTCCGGGGAACAAGGATCAGGCAAAAATCCAACGGGCAGCAGGTGAGGTTGCTATGTGATCGCCTTCCCGTCGGCTGTCCCTGCTCAGCCGACACCAGACCTGCCCCTAGTCTTCTAGCCCCACACCTTGTGTGTTTTCTCAACACCTCAGTGGGAAAACAAAGAACGGAGCCCACTGGAACCAAGGCAGTGTGTTCAGCATTATCGTGACAGCTGTCAAAACAGTTAGTATCAGACATAAACAAAGGCAGGAGTGGGGACTTCTCTGGGACGAGAGAAGGTTCCAGGAACCCAGGAGGTTGCAGGAACCCAGTTGTTTCCGCCTTTGGGGCCCAGCCATCAGGGACCTGGTGTCCTAACCAAGAGTCATGCAGCCCCAGATGCAGGGTTTGGGGACCGTGTGGGTCTCACCCCATCCACACGGGTCCGGATCCTGTGCCCAGAGGCCCCGTGTCTGCTCTTCACCTCTGTGTGTCTTGCCCCTTGGAGATCCCCAACAACTGAGTTGAGGGTGTTGCCCTGATTAACCTGTGGTCTTTCTTCTCTTCATCTTGGGACATTCACGTGAGGTCAGGCCCCTTTGAATGGGTTGCTGCTCTGTGTTCTGCTGGGTGAAAATCTTTGGTGGTGTCATATTAACATCATAGTGTATCACAAACCTAATCTGTAGGGTCGCCACTGTCTGGGGTCCCCTAGATGGATTTTCTGTGATGTAATTTTTATTTTCTATTGGAGTCAGGTTGATTTCCATTGTTTTATTAGTTTTAGCTGTACAGGAACTTAATTTGATTCTCTATAGAAGTGAATCTATTCTTTTTCCATGTATTCCCTCATATAGATTATTACAGTCTCTTTAGTAGAGTTCCCTGTTCTTTTCACTAGGTCCTATTTGCTTATCAATTTGTTAGATATTAGTGTGTATATAAATCCTAAACTCTTTATCCCTTCTTTTTTTCTTTTGATAATCATAATTTGATTTTCGCACACTGTGAAGTCCGTTTTGTGTATTAGTCATTGGTATGAATTTATAGACTATGCCTGTAAGAGATATCTCATGATATGTGTCTTTCTGTCTCGAGTTCCCTCACTTGGGGTGACGATTTCTTAGCACACCCATGCTGCTGACAGCATCCTTGTTTCACTCTGTTTTATGGTTGAGTGGTGTTCCAATTATAGATGCACTGCCTTCTCTTCACTTTTCTTCCACTGGACCTTTTGGTGGATTCCATGTCTTGCCTATTGAAACAGTGCTGCCCTGAAAATCAAGGTGCAAGTGTCATTTTGAATGGTGAATTTCTGTGGACCATGCTTCCCTGATGGCTCAGTTGGGAAAGAATCTGCCTGCAATACAGGAGACCCCAGTTCGATTCCTGGGACAGGAAGATCCACTGGAGAACGGATGGGCTACCCACTCCAGTATTCTTGGGCTTCCTTTGTGGCTCAGCTGGTAAAGAATCTGCCTGCAATGTGGGAGACCTCGGCTTGATCCCTGGGTTGGCAAGATCCCCTGGAGAAGGGAAAGGCTACCCACTCCAGTGTTCTGGCCTAGAGAATTCCATGGACTGTATAGTCCATAGTGTTGCAAAGTGTTGAACACGACTGAGTGACTTTCACTTCACATTCTCTGGACCTAGGCCCATGAGTGGGATTGCAGGGTCATGTGATATGTCTATGTCTTGTATTTCTTGGAAGTTCCATGGTGTTTTTCATAGTGACTTCACCATTTACATTCCCAAAAACCTTGTAGGAGGATTTCATTTTCCGTATATTCATTGCAGATGTTTTATTTTGTTTATTTATTTAATCTTTATTCTTTGTAGATCATTTTGATGATGGCCACTGTGAACAGCATGAGGTGATAATTTACTGTAGTTTTGATTGGCATTGATTTAATAATTATTGGTGTGGACTATCTATCCATGTGCTTTTATTATTTTATACTTTGTGAGTACAATTTGTCTCTTGGAACTGGCCTCTTGCAACTTGGCCCTGCTTGGAATTCTTTTCGGATGAAATACCCCAGGACATTTCTTGAGGGCAGATGTCATTTAAAGCCCTGTCAAACTTGTGACTATTTAGAGCCCTTCAGCACCTATTTTATGGCTTCCCTGCTCACTCAGTGGTAAAAGAATCCACCTGCAATGCAGGAGACTTTCAGGAGACCTGGGCTCGATCCCTGGTTTGGGAAGATTCCCTGAAGAAGGAAATGGCAAACCACTCCAGTATTCTTGCCTGGAGAATCCCATTGACATCCTTTGTCCTGGCAGGCTGCAGTCCATGGGGTTGCAAAGAGTCTGACAGGACTGAGCAACTAAACAACAAAAAATGCACCAGTTTTGACATGTAAATATTGATCTGTACCAGCTAATTACTGCCCCCACCCCCTGACACCTTTCCATTTTGGTAAGCCTAAGTTTCTGAGTCTGTGAATCTGTTTGCATTTTGTAATGACGCTCATTTGTATCCATTTTTAGATTCCACAGAAGTGATACTCTCTATTATCTTTCCCTTCCTCAGTTATTTCACTTCGTTTGATCACCTCTAGTTTCTTCCCTGTAACTGGAAATGGCATAATTTCATCCTTTTTTTATGTCTGAGCAATATTGCTTTGCATATATGTACCTCATTTTCTGTATCCATTCGTCTGTTGTTGTACACTTAAGTTGCTCCCCTGTCTTGGCTATTGTACCTAGTGCTGCCATGATCTTTGGAGTGCAGGTATCTTTTAAAATTTTGCGTTTTTTTCTGGATTTACTTCTAGGTATTGGATTTCTGGATCACTGGGTACCTCTATGCTTAGTTTTTAAAAGAATCTCCATAATGTTCTACCTATTGGGTGTACCAATTTACATTCCCACCAACAGTGTAGGAGGGTTTCTTTCTTTCCACACCCTCTGCAGAATTTATTGTTGTAGGTTTTTGATGTGGCCATTCTGACCAATGTGAGGTGATACCTCATGGTACATTTGATTTGCGTTTCTCAAAGCGCTAGTGATACTGAACATCTTTTCATGTGCTTTTATCACCGTCTCTATGACCTCTTTAGAGAAACATGCATTTAGACCTTTGCCTGATTGTTTTTGTTGAGTTTTTTTTTTAAATTGAACTGTACTAATAATTTGTATGTGTTGAAGAGAAAGTTCTTGTGAAATCAACCCTGAATATTCACTGGAAGTACTGAAACTCCAATCTTTTGGCCACATGGTGCAAAGAGTTGACTCATTGGAAAAGACCCTGATGCTGGGAAAGATTGAGGACAGGAAGAGACGTGGGCAGCAGAGGATGAGATGTTTGGATGATTTTACCCACTCACAGACATGAGTTTGAGCAAACTCCCAGAGATAGTCAAGGACAGCGAGGCCTGGTGTGCTGCAGTCCATGGGGTCACAAAGAGTCAGACATGACTTAGCAACTGAACAACTACAAAACCCTGAATCCTCCTGAATATTAACTGCCTAGCAATTCAGCTGGCATTTAATATTCAGCTGTACAGTATGAAAAGACAAAAAGATATTACACTGAAAGATAAATTCCCCTGGTTTGTAGGTGTTCAATATGCTACTGGAGAAGAGTGAAGAAATAAATCCAGAAGGAATGAAAAGGCTAAGTAAAAACAGAAACAGTTGGGGGTGTGTCTGGTGGTATAAGTAAAGTCCGATTCTGTAAAGAGCAATCTTGCATTGGAACCTGGAATGTTAGGTCTGTGAATCCAGGTGAATTAGAAGTGGTCAAGAAGAAGATAGCAAGAGTGAACATTGACATTTGAAGAATAAGTGACCTAAGTTGGATGGGTTAGTGTTAGGTTTAGAATGTGGTCCACTGGAGAAGGGAATGGCAAACCACTTCAGTATTCTTGCCTTGAGAACCCCATGAATAGTATGAAAAGGCAAAAAGATAAGACACTGAAAGATGAACTCCCCAGGTGGGTAGGTACCCAATATGCTACTGGAGATCAGTGGAGAAATAACTCCAGAAAAAATGAAGGGATGGAGCCAAAGCTAAAACAACACCCAGTTGTGTATGGGACTTGTGATAAGAAGCAAGGTTTGATGCTGTAAGAGCAATATTGCATAGGAACCTGGAATGTTAGGTCCATGAATCAAGGCTAATTGGAAGTGGTCAGAGAGGAGATGACAAGAGTGAATATCGACATTCTAGGAATCAGCAAGCTAAGGTGAACTGGTATGGGTGACTTTAACTCAGATGACAATTATATCTACTACTGCAGGCAGGAATCCCTTAG
This sequence comes from Cervus elaphus, assembly GCF_910594005.1. Classification (NCBI taxonomy): domain Eukaryota; kingdom Metazoa; phylum Chordata; class Mammalia; order Artiodactyla; family Cervidae; genus Cervus; species Cervus elaphus. The sequence goes on from NC_057815.1 coordinate 99,272,677, forward strand.
CAGAAGTGGAGTAGCCATCATAGTCAACAAAGGAATCTGAGATACAGAAATTGGATGCAATCTCAAAAATGACAGAATGATCCCTGTTCATTTCCAAGGCGAACCATTCAATATCACAGTAATCCAAGTCTATCCCCAACCAGTAATGATGAAGAAGCTGAAGTTGAACAGTTCTATGAAGACCTACAAGACCTTCTAGAACTAACACCCAAAGAAGATGTCCTTTTCATTATAGGGGACTGGGATGCAAAAGTAGGAGGTCAAGAAATACCTTGAGTAACAGGCAAATTTGGCCCTGGAGTACAGAATGAAGCAGGGCAAAGGCTAGTAGAGTTCTTCCAAGAGAATGCACTGGTCATAGCAAACACTGACTTCCAACAACACGAGAGAAGACTCTACACGTGGACATCAACAGTTGCATGACACTGAAATCAGATTGATTATATTATTTGCAGCCAAAGATGGAGAAGCTCTATACAGTCAGCAAAAACAAGACTGGGAGCCAACTGTGACTCAGATCACGAACTCCTTATTGCCAAATTCAGAGTGAAATTGAAGAAAGTGGAGAAAACCACTAGACCATTCAGGTATGACCTAAATCAAATCCCTTATGACTATACAGTGGAAGAGAGAAATAGATTTAAGGGACTAGATCTGATAGAGTGCTTGATGAACTATGGATGAAGGTTCATGGCATTGTAGAGGAGACACTAATCAAGACTATCCCCAAAAATACAGAAAAGAAAAAGAAATACAAAAAAGTGAAATGGCTGTCTGAGGAGGCCTTACAAATAGCTGTGAAAGAGGGAAGTGAAAAGCAAAGGAGAAAAGGAAAGATATATGCATTTGATGCAGAGTTCCAAAGGATAGCAAGGATAGATAAGAAAGCCTTCCTCAGCAATCAGTGCAAAGAAGTAGAGGAAAACAATGGAATGGGAAAGACTAGAGATCTCTTCAAGAAAATCAGAGATACCAAGGGAACATTTTATGCAAAGATGAGTTCAACAAAGGACAGAAATGGTAGGGACCTAAGAGAAGCAGAAGATATTAAGAAGAGGTGGCAAGAATACACAGAAGAACTGTACAAAAAAGATCTTCATGACCCAGATAATCATGATGGTGTGATCACTCACCTAGAGCCAGACATCCTGGAATGTGAAGTCAAGTGGGCCTTAGGAAGTATCCCTACGAACAAAGCTAGTGGTGGTGATGAAATTCCACTTGAGCTATTTCAAATCCTAAAAGATGATGCTGTGAAAGTGCTGCACTCAATATGCCAGCAAATTTGGAAAACTCAGCAGTGGCCACAGGACTGGAAAACGTCAGTTTTCATCCCAATCCCAAAGAATGGCAATGCTAAAGACTGCTCAAACTAACCCACAACTGCACACATCTTATATGCTTGCAAAGTAATGCTTAAAATTCTCCAAGCCAGGCTTAGCAATTTGTGAACCGTGAACTTCCAGATGTTAAAGCTGGTTTTAGAAAAGGCAGAGCAACTAGAGATCACATTGCCAACATCCGCTGGGTCATGAAAAAAGTAAGAGAGTTCCAGAAAAACATCTGTTTCTGCTTATTGACTATGCCAAAGCCTTTGACTATGTGGGTCACAATAAACTGGGGAAAATTCTGAAAGAGATGGGAATACCAGACCACTGACCTGCCTCTTGAGAAACCTGTATACAGGTCAGGAAACAACAGTTAGAACTGGACATAGAACAACAGACTGGTTCCAAATAGGAAAAGGAGTATGTCAAGGCTGTATATTGTCACCCTGCTTATTTAACTTATATGTAGAGTACATCATGAGAAATGCTGGGCTGGAGGAAGCACAAGCTGGAATCAAGATTGCCAGGAGAAATATCAATAACCTCAGATATGCAGATGACATCACCCTTATGGCGCAAAAAGAAGAACTGAAGAGGCTCTTGATGAAAGTGAAAGAGGAGAGTGAAAAAGTTCGTTTAAAGCTCAACATTCAGAAATCTAAGATCATGGCATCCGGTCCCATCACTTCATGGCAAATAGATGGGGAAACAGTGGAAACAGTGGCTGACTTTATTTTTGGGGGCTCCAAAATCACTGCAGATGGTGATTGCAGCCATGAAATTAAAAGACTCTTACTACTTGGAAGAAAAGTTATGATCAACCAAGACAGCATATAAAAAGCAGACATATTACTTTGCCAACAAAGTTCCATCTAGTCAGGGCTATGGTTTTTCCAGTGGTCATGTATGAATGTGAGTATTGGACTATAAAGAAAGCTGAGCACAGAAGAGTTGGTGCTTTTGAACTGTGGTGTTGGAGAAGACACTTGAGAGTCCCTTGGACTGCAAGGAGATCCAACCAGTCCCTCCGAAAGGAGATCAGTCTTGCGTGTTCATTGGAAGGACTGATGTTGAAGCTGAAACTCCAATACTTTGGCCACCTGATGTGAAGAGCTGACTCATTTGAAAAGACCCTGATGCTGGGAAAGATTGAAGGCAGGAGGAGAAGGGGACGACAGAGGATGAGATGGTTGGATGGCATCACAACTCAATGGACATGAATTTGAGTAAACTCCGGGAGTTGGTGATGGATAGGGAGGCCTGGTGTGCTAGAGTCCATTGGGTCGCAAAGAGTCGGACACGACTGAGCCACTGAACTGACTGATGTTTCTATCATATGCTGGAGCAGCAATTGCGTCACACTCGAGTGACTCTGAGGAGATACCCCACGTCCAGGGGCAAAGGAGAAGCCCCAGAAAGATGGTACGAGGGGCACAGTCACATTCAGAATCAAACCCCACACCTGCCAGAGACACTCAGAGGGCTCAAACGCACCCTGTGCACACCAGGACCTCAGCCACACAGAGACTGAGACAGAACTGTGTCTGGGTGTGTCCTGAGGAGATACGGGTCAGCAGTGTGCTGCCGCAGGAACAGGGACTCTGGGGGCAGTAGACCTGGGTATGGCATAAGCCCTCTTGGAGAAGTTCACTGTTAACCCACCATGGAGCCACCAGGATGTCCACAGGTCTGGGGAAACAGACTCTTGGAGGGCACAATAGAAACTAGTGCACACCAGGACCCAGGGGAAAGGAGCAGTGACCCACAGGAGACTGACCAAGACGTGCCCGTGAGTGTCCAGGAGTCTCTGCTGGAGGCGTGGGTTGGTGGCGGCCTGCTGCAGGGTTGGGGGCCTGACTGTAGCAGGGCCCGCACGGCATGTTTTGAAGGAGGTCGCCGTTATCTTCATCACCTCCACCATAGTTTGGCCTCAGGTCAAAAAACAGAGAGGGAACACAGCCTCACCCTTCAACAGAAAATTGGATTTCCATCAGAGGGCAGACAGGCTGAAAACCACAATCACAGAAAACTAACCAATCTGATCACATGGATCACAGCCTTGTCTAATTCAATGAAACTACGAACCATGCTGTGTAGAGCCAGCCAAGACGAACGGGTCATGGTGGAGATTTCTGACAAAACATGGGCCACTGGAGAAGGCAATGGCAAACCACTTCAGTATTCTTGCTTTGAGAACCCCATGAGCAGTATGAAAAGGCAAAAAGAAAGGACACTGAAACATAAGCTCCCCAGGTCGGTAGGTGCCCAATATGCTCCTGGAGATCAGTGGAGAAATAACTCCAGAAAGAATGAAGAGAGAGAGCCAAAGCAAAAGCAACACCCAGTTTTGGATGTGACTGATGATGGAGGTAAAGTCCGACGCTGTAAAGAGCAATATTGCATAGGAACCTGGAATGTTAGGTCCATGAATCAAGGCAAATTAGAAGTGGTCAAACAGGAGATGGCAAGAGTCAACATTGGTATTTCAGGAATCAGCGAAATAAAGTGGACGAGAATGGGTGAATATAATTCAGATGACCATTATGTCTTTTGGGCAAGAATTCCTTAGAAGAAAAGGAGTAGCCTTGATAGTCAACAAAAGAGTCTGATGCAGTACTTGGATGCAATCTCCAAAATGACAGAATGATCTCTGTTCATTTCCAAGGCGAACTATTCAATATCACAGTAATCCAAGTCTATGCCCCGACCCATAAGGCTGAAGAAGCTGAAATTGAATGGTTCTATGAAGACCTACAAGACCTTCTAGAACTAACACCCAAAAAAGTGTCCTTTTCATTAAAGGGGACTGGAATGCAAAAGTAGGAAATCAAGAAATACCTGGAGTAACAGGCAAATTTGGCCTTGGAGTACAGAATGAAGCAGGGCAAACCCTAATAGAGTTTTGCCAAAAGAATGCATTCATCATAGCAAACATCCTCTTCTGACAACACAAGGGAAGACTCTACACATGGACATCACCAGATGGTCAATACTGTAATCAGGTTGATTATATTCTTTGCAGCCAAAGATGGAGAAGCTCTATACAGTCAGCAAAAAGAAGACTGGCAGCTGACTGTGGCTCAGACCATGAACTCCTTATTGCCAAATTCAGACTTAAATAGAAGAAAATAGGAAAAACCACTAGACCATTCAAGTATGACCTAAATCAAAACCCTTATGACTGTATAGTAGAAGTGACAAATAGATTCAAGGGATTATATCTCTAGAGAGAGTGCCTGAATAACTATGGATGGAGCTTTGTGACATTGTACAGGAGGCAGTGATCAAGACCATCCCCAAGAAAAAGAAATGCCAAAGTCAAAATGGATGTCTCAGGAGGCCTTACAAATAGCTTTGAAAAGAAGAGAAGTGAAGGGCAAAGAAAAAAAGAAAGATATACCCATTTGACTGCAGAGTTCCAAAGAAGAGCCAGGAGAGATAAGAAAGCCTTTCATCCCTGACCTGTCTGAAGATGTATCTGCTGCCTTGGAGGATATGCAAAATCAAGTGAAAGCCATGTCTAATGAACTGTTGTTATAGTAATCTTGATCATACTGCTTTGTGGGCCCTGCTTCCTACAATGCCTCGTGAATTTTGTAACCCAGAGGTTGATAGCATTCTCTCACGTGGGTGGCAGGAGGGCTAAGGTACAATATATCTCAAAAAATGATGCTCGTTATGGAAACTAAGAGCATCAAGAGGGGGGAATGAAGAAGGAATTCATAGGGCCTGGACTCCATCTCAGGCCTATCTGTGCTGATCGTGTGAGGCCACCTCTCCAGTGGACTCTGAACTCTGTGCTTAGCACCTGTGGGAATGACAATGGAAGGATAAGACTCCCCTCTGGGCAGGGGAATCTTGAAGAAGAGAAAACAGACACTAATCACCCCTGCCTCGGACACTATCTATCAGAATGTAAGCACAGGCTTATCGGTTATTAACTATTTGGAATGTAACTGCGGGCTTATTGATTATTGACTGTTTGAACACATAACACGTGAATGATGGGGTTATTGTAGTTGTATTTACCCTTCCTTTGTTTATGTAAGTCTCAAGGGAATTGGGGTAGTGGGTTTGGATGCGTACACATGGGGTATAAAAGATTTTCACAAATGCTGATCGGGGTCCTTGGCTAAGAGGAGACGCTGCCTTGGGCCCGCCAGTGTAATAAACTGCACTCCACTAAAAAAAAAAAAAAAAAAAAAAAAGAAAGCCTCTCTCAGTGATCAGTGCAAGGAAATAGAGGAAAACAATAGAATGGGAAGGATTAGAGATCTCTTCAAGAAAATTAGAGATACCAAGGGAACATTTCATGCAAAGATGGGCACAATAAAGGACAGGAATGGTAGGGACCTAACAGAAGCAGAAGACATTAAGAAGAGATGGCAAGAATACACAGAAGAACTGTACAAAAAAGATCTTCCCGACCCAGATAATCATGATGGTGTGATCACGCACCTAGAGCCAGACATCCTGGAATGTGAAATCAAGTGGGCCTTAGGAAGCATCACTATGAACAAAGCTAGTGAAGGTGATGAAATTCCAGTTGAGCTATTTCAAATCTTAAAAGATGATGTTGTGAAAGTGCTGCGCTCAATGTTCCAGCCAATTTATAAAACTTAGGAGTGGCCACAGGACTGGAAAGGTCGATTTTCATTCCAATCCCAAAGAAAGACAATGCCAAAGAATGCTCAAACTAGGGTACAACTGCACTCATCTCACATGCTGGCAAAGTAATGCTCACAATTCTCCAAGTCAGGTTTCAAAGGAGCATGAACCATGAACTTCCAGATGTTCAAGCTGAATTTCGAGAAGCCAGAGGAAGCAGAAATGAAATTGCCAACAACCATTGGATCATCAAAAAAGCAAGAGAATTTCAGAAAAACATTTATTTCTGCTTTATTGACTATGCCAAAATTTTGACTGTGTGGATTACAACAAAGTGTGGAAAATTCTTCAAGAGATGGGAATACCAGACCACCTGACCTGCCTCCTGATAAATCTATATGCAGGTTAGGAAGCAACAGTTGTAACTGGACATGGAATAACAGACTGGTTCCAAATAGGGAAAGGAGAACGTCAAGGCTGTATATTGTCACCCTGCTTATTTAACTTATATGCAGAGTACATCATGAGAAATGCTGGACTGGATGAAGCACAAACTGGAATCGAGATTGCTGGGAGAAATATCAATAACCTCAGATATGTGGATGACACCACCCTTATGGCAGAAAGTGAAGAACTAAAGAACCTCTTGATGAAAGTGAAAGAGGAGAGTAAAAAAGTTGGCTTCAAACTCAACATTCAGAAAACTAAGATCATGGCATCTGGTCCCATCACTTCATGCAAGTAGATGGGAAAACAGTGGCTGACTTTATATTTTTGGGCTTCTAAATCACTGTAGATGGTGAGTGCAGCCATGAAATTCAGAGACGCTTGCTCCTTGGAGGAAAAGAAAGAAAAGAACCCCTAGATAGCATATTAAAAACCAGAAATATTACTTTGCTAACAAAGGTCCGTCTAGTCAAAACTATGGTTTTTCATGTATGTATGGGTGTGCGAGTTGGACTATAGAGTAGTCATGTATGGATGTAAGAATTGGACTATAAAGTAAGCTGAGAGCTGAAGAATTGATGTTTTTGAACTGTGGTGTTAGAGAAGGCTCTTGAGAGTCCCTTGGACAGCAGAGAGATCCAACCAGTCCATCCTAAAGGAAATCAGTCCTGAATATCCATTGGAAGGACTGATGCTAAAGCTGAAACTCCAATACTTTGGCCACCTGATGTGAGGAAGTGACTCATTGGAAAAGACCCTGATGCTGGGAATGATTGAAGGCAGCAGGAGAAAGGGGCAACAGAGGATGAGAGGGTTAGATGGCATCACTGACTCCATGGACATGAATTTGAGCAAACTCCAGGAGTTGGTGGTGGACAGGGAGGCCTGGCGTGCTGCAGTCCATGGGGTCACAAAGAGTCAGACATGACTGAACGACTTAACTGATGGTTTGGGTAGAGGAATTCATATGGTTAAAGCTAGGCTCAAGGCAAAGATAGGTTCATGGATAAGTACAGAACCTGAGGATGTGGCTGGTCATAGGGTTTCTTTAATAAGTAGTTTGACTGCATCGCCAATAGTTTGGAGTAGGCTGTATGGCCCTACAACATTTGGGCCTTTTCAGAACTGTGTATAGCCTAGAACTTTTCATTCTACTAGTGTCAAGAATGCTATAGCTAGGAGGATGGGCATAATAACTATTAGAATATTATGAACAGTTTGTTAAGGATAGGATTTAAATCTCTGATCATACAGGTTCAAGTTTTATGCAATTATCAGGTTCTTCCACCTTAAATAAGGCCTGTTTTTGGGTGAAAATATTTTACTTATCCATTAAGATAAAATTATTCATTGTTTTAAGGCACTTATTTAACGTTGGCCTTATTTCTCTTGTCCTTTCCTACTGGGAAAATTGTATAATAGATGGAAACCGACCTGAATGACTCTGGTCTGAACTCAGATCATATAGAACTTTAATTGTTGAACAAAACAAACCTTTAATACTGGTCACACCATTCAGGTGTCCTGATCCAACATCAAGGTTGTAAACACTGTTGTTAATATGAACTCTAAAATAGGACTGTGCTATTATCCCTAGGGTTACTTGTTTCATTGATCAATTTCTCGGATCAATAAGTGATAATTTGATTTGACTGGGTGGTCTTGGCTTTAAAAGTCACTTGGAGGATCTTTAGTTCTCCAAGGTCACCCCAATGAAAATCATTAGCTCATTAAAAGTTCTGTTATCCCTTGGTTTAACTTTATTGGGGGGGGTAATTAATTGAAGTTCCATAGGGTCTTCTCGTCTCATTGGTTTTTTTCCCCTGACTTCATGGGTAGGTCAGTTTCACTGATGAGAAGTAAGAGTAAAACCCTTGTGCGGCCATTTATACAAGCCCTTATTTAGAGAACCAATGAGTAGGCTGCATTTGCACAGTCAGGACACCACAGCTGTTTAACGATTGTCCCTGGGCACGCAGTGCCTCTAATACTAGTGATGACAGAGATGATGTTTTTGGTAAACAGGCAGGGTTTATGTTTGCCGAGTTCTTTTTCTTCTTTTCATCTTTGCTTGAGTAAATGCTTCTCTCTGTTGGGTTAACAGTGCAATTAATAATCTAATATTATATTATTTTTATTTACTGTTCACCATCAAGGAATAATACTAGTTGCTGACACAAACTTGTGCAAGGAGTCTTAGGGAGTTTTATGGTTTTCCTTTTCAGGTTTACAAGACCAGAAGCATGGATATACTACGAAGACGTCTCTTCATTTCAGATTATTTTAGATAATGCTAGTTACTGGCATTGATAGTAGGATAAGGAAAAACAAATAATAGATGCTAGTTGTCCAGTGATGATAAAGGGATGTTCTACTGGTTGTCCTCCAATTCATGCGAGTGTTAAGAGGTTCACTACTAGAATTCAGAACAGGCACTGGCTGAATGGTCTGAATGTCATGCTTTGTTGTTTGCATGTATGAAGTAATGGCATTAATACTAAGATTAGGATAGAGAAGATTTGAGCTAAAATTCTGCCTAGTTTGCTAGGGCTTGATCGTAGGACTGCATATGTGAATAAGAAGTATCATTCTGGCTTGATGTGTGAAGGTGTGTTGAGAGGTTTGCTGGGGTGTAGCTATCTGGGTCTCCTAGTAGGTCAGGTGAAAATAGGACTAGTATTTTTAACCCCAGAACTAGTAGCAAGGCACCCAAGATGTCTTTCAATGTATAATATAGATGAAATGGGATCTTGTCTATATCAGATGAAATTCCTACTGAGTTATTTGATCCTGTTTCATGGAGAGATAGTAAATGGACTATAGTAAGTGCTGCAATAAATGAGCTTGTAGAGAAGGGGAACCAACCATGTTACTAGTTGGTCATAATTAGTTGTTATTACAGAAATTACTTGTGTAAATTTACATTATGCTGATGAGTAAGGTGATGAGGAAAGAGGAAATACAGTGTGATTAGCCCCTTTGATATGATACTAATATAGACATTTGTATTTGAATAAGGGAGGTGGTTTTTGGCAAAATATCCTCTCCTCAGATTCAGTCTAGAAGGGGGATGCTGACTTTTGGCTGGTTAAGTTTAAATAAGGGGTCAGGCAGTGTATGATAGTGGAAAAGTGTCCTTGAATACATTTGAATAGTTGAACTTCAGCTTTTGTGTTACTGCTAGTTTTGAGTGCCAAGATGAAGCCTAGAACATTCAGGGCCAGGGCAGTTCTTTTGAGGTAGTAAGGTATGGTTATTTGTGTTGGGGGAATATTGTTGGAGATAATAAAGCCAGCAAAAATACTTCTAAGTAGTAGGCATTTAATTGATTAGGATGGGTGTGTTCTTGTTAATGATAATCAGAGTAGAAAATTGCGGCCGTCCTAGTAGCATGAAGAAGATAGTGAGGATGCTGGAGACGGCTGTGAGTGAGGTGGCAGTTTGTGCAGGGGATCAGGCATTGGTATAAGGCATATTCACAGTTTCAATATTTAGGTCTTTAGAGTAGAATCCAGTGAGGAAAGGCATTCCTGTTAATGCTAAGCTGCCAATGATAAGTGCAGTTGTAGTAAAAGGCGTAGCTTTAAACAGGCCTCCTATTTTTTGAATATCTTGTTCATCATTTAGTTTGTGAATAATCTGGGTTACATAAATAGAATGGCCTTGAAAAAGTCAAGAGCATTTTTTTTGGAGAAAGAGGAATGCAGAGTAGAGTTGGTTGATGCCAATTGTTACTATCATGAGGCCTAATTGGTTGGAGGTGGAGAAAGCAATGATTTATTTTGATATCGTTCTGGGTAATGGCACATATTGCTATAAATGTTGTGATAGCCCCTAGGCATAATGTAACTGATAGGGTATATTTATAGTTGTCTGTCAGAGGCTAGAAGTGGATGAGTAGGAACATATCTGCTACTACTATTGTGCTTGAGTGGAGTAGGGCTGAGACTGATGTGGGCCCTCTATTGCTGAGGATAATTATGGGTGTAGCCCAAATTGGCAAATTTTCCCGTTGCAGGTAATACTAAACCTAATATAGGCAAATTTGAATTAAGTTGAGCAAGAGAGTTCCAGAAAAGCATCTATTTCTGCTTTATTTACTATACCAAAGCCTTTGACTCTGTGGATCACAATAAACTGTGAAAAATTCTGAAAGAGATGGGAATACCAAACCACCTGACCTGCCTGTTGAGAAACCTGTATGCAGGTCAGGAAGCAACTGTTAAAAGTGGACTTCGAACAACAGACTGCTTCCAATTAGGAAAAGAAGCATGTCAAGGCTATATATTGTCACCCTGCTTATTTAACTTATATGCAGAGTACATCATGAGAAATGCTGGGCTGGAGGAAGTACAAACTGAAATCAAGATTACCAGGAGAAATATCAATAACCTCAGATATGCAGATGACACCACCCTTATGGCAGAAAGTGAAGTAGAACTAAAGAGCCTGTTGATGAAAATGAAAGAGGAGAGTGAACAAGTTGGCTTAAAACTCAACATTCAGAAAACTAAGATCATGGCATCTGGTCCTATCACTTCATGGCAAATAGTTGGGGAAACAGTGGAAACAGGGCTCCAAAATCACTGCAGATGGTGATTGCAGCCATGAAATTAAGAGACACTTGCTCCTTGGAAGGAAAGTTATGAGCAACCAAGTTAGCATATTAAAAAGCAGAGACATTACTTTGCCAACAAAGGTCCGTCTAGACAAGGCTATGGTTTTTTTCAGCAGTCATGTATGGATGTGAGAGTTGGACTATAAAGAAAGCTGAGCACTGAAGAATTGATGCTTTTGAACTGTGGTGTTGCAGAAGACTCTTGAGAGTCCCTTGGACTGCAAGGAGATCTAACCATTCCATCCTGAAGGAGATCAGTCCTGGGTGTTCATTTGAAGGACTGATGTTGAAGCTGAAACTCCAATACTTTGGTCACCTGATGCAAAGAGCTGACTCATTGGAAAAGACCCTGATGCTGGGAGGGATTGGGGGCAGGAGGAGAAGGGGACGGCAAAGGATGAGATGGTTGGATGGCATCACCAACTCAATGGACATGAGGTTGGGTAAACTCTGGGAGGTGGTGATGGATGACGAGGCCTGGCGTGCTGAGGTTTTGGGGGTCGCAAAAAGTTGGACACGACTGAGCAACTGAACTGAGCTGAGGATAAAAATTAGTTGTAAGTGTCATGCATTGAAGTTAAGTAAGAATCATGTTGTTGTTTTAATAAAACCTGTATCAGCCTAGGGTTTGGAGAAGGCAATGGCACCCCACTCTAGGACTCTTGCCTGGAAAATCCCATGAATGGAGGAGCCTGGTAGGCTGTGGTCCATGGGGTCGCGAAGAATCAGACACGACGGAGTGACTTCACTTTCACTTTTCACTTTCATGCATTGGAGAAGGAAATGGCAACCCACTCCAGTGTAGTTGCCCGAAGAATCCCAGGGACGGAGGAGCCTGGTGGGCTGCCGTCTATGGGGTTGCACAGAGTCGGACAGGACTGAAGCGACTTAGCAGCAGCAGCAGCAGCAGCACAAAGTTATACAAAACAGGTCCACGCCCCCTGGCCCCGCTTTCTCACATCCACGCCCCGTGCCCTGCATTCCCACATCCACGCAGCGCAAGCCAGCAGTCTGCCTCCTCTTTCCAGTCAGTCTTTGGGCTTCGCTGAGGTGTTTTGGCCCTGGGGAAGGAAATGGCAACCCACTCCAGGATTCTTGCCTGGAACATCCCATGGACTAGGGGGCCTGGTGGGCTACAGTCCATGGGGTCGCAAAGAGTCAGACATAGCTGAGTGACTGAGGAGTTATACAAAATTGCCTGTAGTGCCGCTGTGTTTCCATCTGCCGTCCACACCATCATCCAGTGAGCAGGAAGGACATAATCCCTGCTCCTTCTCAGCCAGTGAGTAATTGGAAGAGATTATTAGTGGTAACAAGAATTAGTATTGTAACAAGGAAAAGGAGTGTTTGAAGAATCAGTCCATGTTGGGATCTGAGTGAATGGGTCATATTGGGAAGTCTACAATTGATCATGTGACAAATAGGGCCACCAGCACACATTATTGAGAAATAATGTATTTTAGAACTGAATGATAGATTATGGGTTTGTAGTGTGATTCAGTGCCAGTTTGAGATAATTATCTCTTGGCCTGTATACGTGAATATTATTGTTGGAACTAAACTAATGGTGAAGGCATATGAGATAATCTTACATATAGAAGGTATGTGGTGGTCTTATAAATGTTAGTGCTTGTTATTATGATCGATGATATAAATAGTGAGGCTAGAGTGAAAGAGGAAATTTAATTTATTACTTTTATTTGGAGTTGCACCAATTATTTGGTTCCTAACACCAATGGATAAAAGTTTGAAAAAGCCATGCTGTTAGTCAAGGGAGTATAGAATCAGCAATTCTTATCTACTTCTGTGCTAAGGGCAGAGCATGGTGGCTGAGCTGATGGCTGCGGATCCTGCAGGCTGAACGCTGAGCCCTGAATGTTGGAAGGTTGTCTGGAGTTACAGGACCTGCTTGCTCTCTCTGCTGAGATGATCTCAATGGGGACCCAGGTTCCCCCTCTTACTCTCTAGAAGCTATCAAACTGAAGCCACTCCTCATGGTGAGCTCTGAGGAACCTCAGGAAAGAGAAGAATACCTGCTTTCCAGCAGCCATCAGACTGCAGCCACTCCCCACTGTGATCCCTGAGGAAACTCAGGAAGGAGAAGTCAGGATGCTGGTCCCAGGTGGTAAGGTGTGTATCAAAGGGGATGATTTCAGTGAGATGGCTGGTGCATCTTCCCACACATAGAAAAGTGCTAAGTTCCTTAACTTTAGATGCTGCCCCCTGGTTTTGAAGTTCTAAAAGATTTCTACTGTATAAAACAACTCTCAACACCTGTAATATAATATTATTATGTCTATACATATGAAATAGAGACTTTCCAAAGGACAACAAAGACAAATCTCAACATTCAGCACACTGGCACCAGTGGTGGGCACTCCCCAAAAGATGCAACTAGTGGGGCAATTAGAACACTCATCACCCCTTTTCCCATAAGATTGTGGAATGGACGCTGACACTGGGAATTGTTACAGGGAAGAACAAAATCTGACTCCATGTTGAATGTTTTACTTTAACCTTTGCTTCCTGTTGGCCTGTTTGGTACAGGGATGCTGTCCATACATAATGGCCTGCCTCAGGAAACCCCACCCCTCTGCCTCTGTCCAGGACCTGTCCACCTGTGGATGGCTTCAGCAGGGAGAACGTAACACATCTCCTCCCGAGGCTGGCCATTCCAGGAGATATTTGCCAGATAAATGGCCTTTTTACTGTATTTCCTCACTTCCCTGCTCTGTGTTCTATGAAAGAGACTGGCATCCAGACCCTCACAAGATGGTTGCTTCGAGATATTAGTCTGCTATCTTCTCAGTCTGCCAGCTTTCCAAGTAAAGTCATCTTCCTTGCCTTAGAACCTCACCTCTGATTTATCGCCCTGTTGTGAGGCGTGCAGAGCGAGCTTGGACTTGGTAACAATCCCACATGCATTGCAGTCAAAAAATCAAAACATAAACTGGAAGCAATATTGTAAGAGATTCAAAAAAGACTCTGAAAATGGACCATATAAAAAGATCTGAAACCAAAAACCAGAAGGAACTCAGTGGTTGTCTGAAATGTTTAGAAAGGTGTTAGATCCCCTCTTGCCCATACGCCCTGAAGCCACACTGGACTGTTAGGCCCTGTCCATTCAGTACACTCTCTCCAGACCCCAGCTGGAGGTGCTCTGCCCCCAATGGCCTCCTGGGTCTCAGGAGTAGAAGAAATACAACCTAGGGGGTCTCCTCTGTGGTCCAGGGGAGAGTCACATCAGCCACCCTGTCTCCCTGCCCATAATAAATAAGGAGGGTTGTCAGCACCTGGGCAAGTGATGCTGTGGGCACCTGGACTGCCTCGTCCTTGTGAGATTTGGTGTGAAGACAACACAGAAGGAGAACCAGCCAAGAGGGATCCAGGGAGCAGTGAACCCCTCTTCACAGGGACCCTGTGAGTCCCAAGACTCACTCTGCCCACCCTGCTCTGACTTTTGGGAACTGGCCTTTGTCATTCTCTGGGCAGGAGGTGGGAAGGACAACCTGGTCTCTCTTCCACCTCCTGAGACCCAGGTGAGCCCTGGGGGCACCAGCACATCCACCTGGGGTCCAGAGAGGGTGTCCTGAACGCACAGGGCCTAACAGTTCAGTGAGGCCGGCCCTCGTCCACAGTGCACTGACCTGCTGCAGGGTCTCGGGTTCCCTGGCATCCAGCTCCCCCATTGCCAACCCCAGCTTGGTGTCTTGGGAGCTCCTCACTGGCGGGCACCCAGCAGGTGAAAGCTGCATGTCCAGCGAGAAGGAGGAGAAGCCGGTGGGGCAGGGGTCCAGCATGGAGTGTCCAAGGCCCCTCTGCTCCCCCAGGAACACCCAGCCCCGCCTGCCGTGGACTTTCTCCTCTTCAGTACGTGTCTTTGTGGCTGATGTTCCCAAACACCTTCCTCTGGAAGAGAAGACTCCATGACCATGGAAGGTGTGGAGGTGAGGACGTGCTGTAGCCCTAAACCCAGAGAGCTTCAGAACTAACTCCCCTGAGCCCTGAACGTACTGCCTGTTACATCTGTACCAACCGAGGCCAAGATCCAGGTAGATTCTCTGTGGAAACACTTTTCTGTCCAACAAGAGAGGACTTGTTAACCCACAGCTGAACCCCGAGACGTGGGATGTGCTGTAACTGTGGAGACTGCAGGGAAGGTGTTCTTCCCTGAGCTGCTTCTTCCCGGGCGGCTCCCCGAGGCCCCTGGAGTTACTGGGCTCAGAGGCGGAGCACTCGCTCTTCTCTCCTCACTGCAGGCCAGACGGTGCCCCCAACCACACAGCCCTACTCCTCCACCTCCCTGAGTTCAACAGAAACCCCCCGGTCATGAGGCCAAAGCGCAGTCTTCTTGGTGAGCAGAGCAGAAGCCGGTGGGAAGAGGGGTGGAGGCTGAAATCTTCTTTGTAGAAGAAAAACACGGACGTGTGTTCCCGTGTGTGGTGGCCGCATGCTGCAGTAATTGATGTTCCCCACACATTTATGGGTGGGTTTTAGTTTGTGTATTTTCTAAATTTCTTTTTTTTTTTTTAAACAGCTGCATATTATGAGAAAAGTTTTGCAATCAACCATGAGCACTTGCAAAATAAGATCTTTTGTTTTTTCTGTTCCTAAAATGTTGCAGTTTTCTATGGTGACAGATGAATCGCCTCTTACTTTTAAGTATTCATTTAATTGGCTGCGCTGGGTCTTAGCTGTGGCATGCAGGGCCTTCAGTTGCAGCATGTGGGAAATAGTGCCCTGACCAGGGATTGAACGTGGCCCCCTGTGTTGGGAGCTCAGAGTCCTAGGCTCTGGATAAGCAGAGAATGCTGCGATCTCCTACTTAAAGCAAGGTTATTTATTTATTTCGGCTTGCTGGGTCTTCGCTGCTCTGCGGGCTTTTCTCTGGCTGTCAGGCGTGGGGGCTTCTCTCTCGTTTCTGCGCTGAACTTCTTCCTGTGGCGGCTGCTCTGTTTGGGAAGCAGAGAATCTAGGCTCTTGGGCTGCAGTAGTTGTGAATGGACTTAGTTGCTCCACGGCACGTGGGGTCTTCCCAGATCAGGGACTGAACCCGTGTCTCCTGCATTGGCAGGTGGATTCTTAACCACAGCACCACCGAGGGAGTCATTCCCCTCCCTGCTTCCTGCCAACATCCCATTTTAAAAAAAAGGCTATAAATAATCTGTTTAGTAAGTTTTAAGGAGTCTGAGCTCTGAGGTCAGCGTCTGGGTGTCATTCTCCCAAAGGCATCTTGGCTTCAGATACTGGCTGGGCTCATGAGTCCAGTAAGCAGGGCAGGTCTGGTGGCTGAAGACAGGCTTGGCCTCTGGAGCTCTGCCCTCACGGACTCACCCAGGGTCCCTGAGCCCTGGCAGCCAAGGAGAGCCGCCCACAGGTGCGGCTGGTACAGCCCTGGGGCCGCTGTGGTCAGGGTGGAGCGGGCAGTGGAGGCAGCTGGCTGTCCGTCCCGTGACTGCTGGTGTCCTGTGTGACCGTGCAGGGCAGTCACGGTGTCAGGTGGGGCCTGGCCGCTGTATTGGGGACAGGATGGGACCTCAGAGAGCTCGCATCCCCACTCCCCATCCCCCAGCTCCACTTCAGATCCTGGCTTGTAGCTGCTGGCCGCTCCCTGGGCTGGGAGGCTGTGTAAAGCATCAACCCCCTTGCTCAAGGTCAGCTGAGACCCCCAGCTCTGGGGTCACACACCATCTGTGCCACCATCCAGGTCATCCCACTTCTGTGAGGGAGGGCCTGTGTGGGGCTGTGGGTGATTGGGGATTTGGGGGTGTTGTGGGCTGGCCCCAGGAGTCAGCTTTTTGAGGGGAGGGGAGCAGAGGGGAGGGGAGGGAGAAGCTTTGACCTGCTCAGCCTTCCAGGGGATTCCAGGCCCAGCTCTGGTGGGAGGTGCAGGTGAGAAGCCCCTGTAGGTTTCTTGATCCCCACCATTTTTCGGTTGAAGCCCCTCTGCCTGAACCACCCCTAACTCTCCCTCCCGTTGCCCCGGCCTGAAGCCACAGAAGATGGGGAGTTTACGTGGCTTCCCTTCCTGTAGGGAAACCAAGCCACAGACAAACACGTTCCTTTAAGAAAGCATAGAAACCGGAAAATAATAGTGGGTGGTTATCACTGACACGGTTCATGTAGAGACGCTTCACAAGCCTGGCACATGGAGGGGACTGAGGGTTGTTGCCCCGAGTCCTGAACTTCGCACCCTCCGCCCCCCGCCCCGTGGCCCACTCTCCCCTTGGTGTCTTCTGGTGGCCGGGTGGACTTCAGCCTCCGGAACCCCTTCTGGAAGGATCAGGCTAGGGCAGAGGTCATTCACAGAGGGGAGGGTGTGGTCGACCTTAAGAACCCCATTGACCCCACTCTGTGTCGGAGCTCAGTTCCGGGTCTGAGCAAGCGTGGCTTCCTGGTGCTGTCCCCACCCTCACTCACCCAGGGTGGGGGGCTTTGTGTCCACCGTATCCCCTTGTGCAGCCTGGTCACCCCGGGACCCGTGCTGTGTGTGCATCTGCCCTGCTCACAGCGCACCCCGGGGCCCATCAGACTTCACTCATGAAAGGGAAGTGTAAGGATGAACTTTTCCATGGTTAAGAATTTCAAGGCGCGACAGCGTTGACCACAGCACACGGACACAGGTACGAGGCCCATGCAGAGAGAAGCCACCGTGTGGGCTTCAAGGACCCTCCGTGTGGGGGTGGGATGGGGGCGGACAGGGATTTCCTGCA
The DNA here is from genome assembly GCF_910594005.1 of Cervus elaphus. NCBI lineage: Eukaryota > Metazoa > Chordata > Mammalia > Artiodactyla > Cervidae > Cervus > Cervus elaphus. The sequence continues at coordinate 99,290,391 of NC_057815.1, forward strand.
AACGCCGCTCCAGGCTCTGTTCTCGGCAGGGTGACGACTGTGAGCACTGCCTGTCTGTGGAGGGGCCCTGGGGCTGCCCAGCTCAGCAGGAACGGCAGGGGTGGGAAGGGAGGTCGGCCTCCCTTAGCACCCCTGACCTCACACCCCCTCATCAGGGCAGCCCAGTGCCTAAACAGCCCCTTCCTCGTCTAGCTCTGAAGACCTGGAAGGTGTAGGGGCTGGAGGACATGCAAGAAACAAATTCTGTAAAGCAATTATCCTTCTATTAAAAAATAAAAAACGATTGAATAAAAAAAGAAAAAGGAAAGCAAAGGTGTGGCTTGCATTCTCAGCCAGCCTCTGCCAGATTCCGCCTGTGCTTATGCATCAGACCAAAGTGCTGGTGCTCCCACCCTGTATCACAGTGAGGTTAGAGACACAGAGAGGTTGAGCATCTTGCCCCAGCTCACAGAGCTGCTGGGGGTAGGGCTGAGAACTGGACTCCTGTGGTCGCATCTGGAGTCCAGATGCTGTGATGACCCTGAGGGAGCGGCAGAGACCAGATGGCCCATGCTGAGCCAGGCGCGCACACACACACACACACACGTGCACATGGCCTTCACCTTTGCGGCTACAGAAGTCAGAGGGAACCAGAGGGCAACCAGGAGAGGCCAAAGGAGAGTCGGGGACTATAAGGAGGAGAGGCCCCACTTCCCAGGAGGCCAGGGAATTCCCTTCCCTGGTGAGTCTGACTCCACTCTGCATTCCTTTCCCTGGACCCAGGAACTGACTGTCCAGTGACCTAACTGACTTGGCTCCACAATTATGCCTTCCCAGGGGTTCAGCTACGACTGGACTCCACTACTGTCAGTGATAAGGGGGGAATGAGTACATAGTCTGGGCTTCAGATTTGTTTGGAGACAAAATTTATTAGAAGAGGAGTACTAAAAAACCACGAAGGCAATTGGCATGAACATCTCCAGAACACTTAAGAAACCCTCTGCTGTTTATCTACCTCCTCTCCTGTCACGAAAGTGGAAGGTCTATTTAATCAAGTAATTCTGTGCTTATCACACTCTTTCTTTAAAATATTTATCATATATTTATTTATTCGGCTGTGCTGTGTCTTAGTTGCAGATTGTGGGAGCTAGTTCCCCAATCAGGTATTGAACGTGGGTCTCTGCATTGGAGTCTTGACCCCTGGCCCACCTGGGAAGTCTCTCCTCATACTCTTGGTGACAGTAACAGGTCATAGGCCTCCTCTGAGGCCCCCTTAGAGCTGAGGCATGGGGTGGCTGCAGTAATCCTCCTGTGGCTAAGGTGTGGTTTGTTGGTCATGACTCACTCACACTCCCCGCAAACATAGGGCTTCTCCCCTGTGTGTGTCCTCTGGTGTCTGATGAGGGCGGACTTCCGACTGAAGGTTCGCCCACACTCCCCACAAACATAGGGCTTCTCCCCTGTGTGTGTCCTCTGGTGTCTGATGAGGACAGACTTCTGACTGAAGCTTCGCCCACACTCCCCACAAACATAGGGCTTCTCCCCTGTGTGTGTCCTCTGGTGTGTGATGAGGAGGGGCTTCCGACTGAAGCTTCGCCCACACTCCTCACAAACATAGGGCTTCTCCCCTGTGTGTGTCCTCTGGTGTGTTATGAGATGGGCCTTCTGACAGAAGCTTCGCCCACACTCCATGCAATCATAGGGCTTCTCCCCTGTGTGTGTCCTCTGGTGGGTGATGAGATTTGAATTATCGCTGAAGCTTTGCCTACACTCCCCACAAACATAGGGCTTCTCCCCTGTGTGTGTCCTCTGGTGTCTGATGAGGGCTGACTTCTGACTGAAGCTTCGCCCACACTCCCTGCAAACATAGGGCTTCTCCCCTGTGTGTGTCCTCTGGTGTCTGATGAAATCTGACTTCTTACTGAAGCTTCGCCCACACTCCCCGCAAACATAGGGCTTCTCCCCTGTGTGTGTCCTCTGGTGTCTGATGAGGGTTGACTTCCGACGGAAGCTTCGCCCACACTCCCCGCAAACATAGGGCTTCTCCCCTGTGTGTGTCCTCTGGTGTCTGATGAGGGTTGACTTCCGACGGAAGCTTCGCCCACACTCCCCGCAAACATAGGGCTTCTCCCCTGTGTGTGTCCTCTGGTGTCTGATGAAATCTGACTTCTTACTGAAGCTTCGCCCACACTCCCCGCAAACATAGGGCTTCTCCCCTGTGTGTGTCCTCTGGTGTCTGATGAGGTTGAAGTTCTTACTGAAGCTTCGCCAACAGTCCCCACAAACATAGGGCTTCTCCCCTGTGTGTGTCCTCTGGTGTGTGCTGAGACTTGACCTGTCCTTGGAGCCTTGCTCACACTCTCCGTACATGACCCTCATAACCCCCGAGACCCCTGCCCCCGTGAGTAATGTGCCTGTGTCCTCTGGATTCAGTTTCTGGCTTGTGCTGGGCTCGTCTGTCATTCTCTCATCCACCCCAGAACCCCCCATTTGTCCTCCGGTTGAGTAGGAAGAGGCCCTGGAAATCCTCTTCAACCTTACGCTTTTCAGCAATTGTTGGGGCCTCTCCTTGACCTCCTGACCCGCAGGTTTGTCGCGCGGGCTGTGTGGATCTGAATATTGCTGATTTTGATTGCTTGGGCAGGGATCCTCTGGTTGGAGGAGGTCTCTTTCAGATGGTCTCAGGAGGGTCTGAGTGGGGTGACTGCGTTGGGTGTGTTGGCTGAGGAATTTCTGACTGGAGAAGGCCAGAGAGCAGGAGGCACATGGGTGGATCTTGGGCTTCGGTTCTGCTGAAAGAGGAAGCTTTTGGTCAGGTAGCTGGTTTGCCGTGGTCAGGCCTGCCTCACTAATTATCTAAGTGTTGACAGTGCACGATTTGTCTCCCATCAAGTGTCTGTTTACAGTCCATTTTTCCATTCCACTCTTATTCTCTACATCTACAGAAATCCAGGAAGCTGGTGTCAAGGGCCTTTTCTACATATCACCCAGATAGGGACCTTCCAGCAGCATCAGAGGCAGCATCTCTCCTGATAGAGGTGGATCTGTAGGGACTTTCCCTGCGTGTAAGTATCTGAAATGTCATGTCACAGTGGCCACAGGTATTTACCCTACTGAGGGATAAGACTTGATGACTTAGGTGGAATCTCCTGAGAGGCTCCCTGTGAGGGGAAAGGGTCTATTAAGTTAGGGGCGCCTGGCCTGGAGCTCTCTGCATATGGGAGGCAGCACAGGGGGTGGTTACAGCAGGTGTGGGTAAACCTGACTTTGTGGCTCCTTGTTCAAAGAGCAGCCTTTGTGCCGATCTCTGCAGGAAGTGGGTTTGAGACTGGATGAGACCGAGCGGCCCAGGTCCCACTGACTACAGGTCTCTGGCTCCTGCTGACCAGACTGGTTCACAAATTGCTCCTCTCTCAGTTTCCCATAAATCATAAAATAAAGGCATATCCTTTCTCCAGCCTCACCAGTATCCATACCTCATTTATTTCATTCAGGCTTAGTCCATTTAACATGCACTAGGAAGCCCTATTTAAAAATACCTCTCCAGCAAGATTCTTCACACCTTCACTCCCAAGCATCTTCGGCCAGCCCACTCTCTCCTCATCTCTGGCAATGAACTGACCTCTGAGGGGACTCCCTGCTGCTGTCTCTTCCCAAAAATGAACCAAAGCATCATCTTAGCACAGAGAACATGCTGCTTGCAGCTGAAAGACTTGCGGTTGTTCTGTGTCACCCAGGAGGACCCCTGGGGCCTGCACGTGAACACAGGCCCTGAGGCTTCCGTGTCCCATCCAGCCTCCTTCCTCTCCCTCTGTGCTTCCTCCCGTGACCCCTGGCATGGCCTCTCTTCCCGGCCCTGGGTCTGAGGCACTGGCTGCTCCCCTGCCTGGAATCCTTTCCCGCAGGCGTTATCTCTGCACAGACCCTGCCGCACCGTCCTGCACCACACCCCACCCTCTGCTCACGCTGAGCCGAGGCAGGTTCCCTGCGCTGTTTCCCTCAGAGCACCAGCCCCTGTCTGGTGTGAAGCCCCTGCTGCCCCAGGGCAATGGTTCTGTCTGTTTCGGTGCGTGGAGTCCTGTCTGGCACAGAGCATGAACTCACATGACAACAGACTGGAACAGTAACTGAATGCACATCACTGCACTTGTGTGCACCCCGATGTTCATCGCAGCACTGTTTATAATAGCCAGGACATGGAAGCAACCTAGATGCCCATCAGCAGACGAATGGATAAGGAAGCTGTGGTATATATCCACCATGAAATGTTACTCACCCATTGGAATGAATTCATTTGAATCAGTTCTAATGAGATGGATGAAACTGGAGCTCATTATACAGAGTGAAGTAAGCCAGAAAGATGAAGACCATTACAGCATACTAACACATATATATGGAATTTAGAAAGGTGGTAATGATAACCCTATATGCAAAACAGAAAAAGAGACACAGATATACAGAACTCTGTATATCTGTGGGAGACTCTGTGGGAGAAGGCGAGGGTGGGATGTTTCAAGAGAACAGCATCGAAACATGTATATTATCTAGGGTGAAACAGATCACCAGCCCAGGCTGGATGCATGAGACAAGTGCTCGGGCCGGGTGCACTAGGAAGACCCAGAGAGAACGGGTAGAGAGTGAGGTGGGAGGGGAGATCGGGATGGGGAATACATGTAAATCCATGGCTAATTCATGTCAATGTATGACAAAAACCACTACAACATTGTAAATTAATTAGCCTCCAACTAATAAAAATAAATGAAATAAATAAATAAATGTAAAAAATACTAATGACTAAGGAATTCCATTTACTTTCTTTAAATTGGTAGATGTCATTCATAAATTTCCTAGTGTGACTCTTTAAATATCTTTGTCCTATTAATATTTAAAAATAAAATGTCTATATTTTAGTGAAAAAAAAAAAAAGAAATGGGAGGGAATAAGGAAGAAAGAGGTAAAGGGCAGAGAGCTTGTAGGTGCTTGAAACTTGCTTTTTGCTTCTAAGCCTTTCAGCAGAAGGTGATGTTACATATTTTTTGCATGAAATATTAAAAATTAGAACTAGCATTTTTACCATAAAAAATTTTTCCTAACAATCATATGACAAGATTAAATTCTGAGGCATTTTAATTGCAACTCTACTGACTTTGGACTGGACTGTCCTCTGCTTCGAAATCGGACCACGGAGGCTCCCAGGATGGGGTCGGTGCTGGAAGAAAGCTGACACTCACCTCTCCCGGTCGCGAGCTGACTCTTCCCCCGGCTGTCCCGCTTGATGCCAAGGTCCTGACCATACTCGTCCCCGTACCAGACTAGCAGCTCACAGCCCGGCCTGACCACCTGGCAGGTTCGGTAGAAGATCTGCCCGTGATACTGGAAGGCCACCAGGTTCTGCTCCTCGTCGTCCCGGGCACAGTTCACATACCTGGGGGCGAGGCCGGGAAAGGGAAAGAAATCTCAGGTGATGAGTGCCCTCCACTCTGCGACCATGCCCAGCTCCTTGCCTTCCGCCTCTGAGGCCGCCCCTCATGTGGACCTTCTGTTCACACCTTCGACCAGGCCATGTGAATTTCCATGCTTTTCTCTTCTTACCTAATTAGCCATTTTCCGGATCCCAGTTCAAGACTCATCTCCACCTGGACTGTCCGTGAGGCTGGTGACCTCCAGCTCCTCTAAACTCTGAATTAAGTTCTCTTTCATCCACAGGACTTGGTGCTCCTTGGCTAACACGCAGCCCTCAGCACTCACCCCAGCCTGCCTTCTCTCCCGAGGCTTTCTCCCATCTCCCCACGTGTATCCAGGGTCCTATTCACTTGCTCACCCCCTCCCACGGAAACATGGAGAGAGCTTTGATATAGCTTGAGACAGGGAACAGTAATAGTTTGTTCACTGTCTGCCTGTCCTGATGAAAGGGAGGCCCTCAGAGAATGGCCCCGCCTAGGGCCATCCTGCCCTCCAATCCTTCTGAGGCCTCAGGGCCCACTTCTCACTGGAACCAGGCCTGAAGAGGTTGTTGCCCACATAGAGTCAAGGTCTCCTGTATATAGGTTATCCTGGCGCTGTGCAGTTACTCAAAGAGAAAAAAATAAGGTTACTGTTCCTGAAATCAATTGGCTAATATCTGTTTGCAGTATGTTCTCCAAAAGGACATGGGTTCTGTGATCTGCTTCAGTAACGAAGTTCACTGTCTATCTGAACCATAAAATGTGTGATAAGTGTCCATTAAGTGAGTTAAAGTGTCCCTGGTGAATCTAGATTCGTCAAGTTGTTTTCAAGTCCACCAGTTTTGTTCAGCATATGGAGTTGTATCTTGACGGCACATGCCATATTTTTATTTCCTTCTTTCTAGTGTCTTTTGAAATTAAAGAGCATGATATGGAGGGAAAAGAGGAAGGAAGATGTGAAAGCTGTTGAGGGAGCCGGGTTGAGAAGGAAAGGGGCGTGGAATGGAGGGAGTCTCAATGTCTACACACTGCAGGCTCACTGCACTCACCTCATCCAGTTGGCCCAAGACGTGTCCTTTCCATCCACATACTCGTAGCAGTTCTTCCCTTTGGCGATCTGAGTGTCAGAGAAAGAGTTACAAGCTTTCCTCTTTCTTTTATTTTTTCTTGGTAGGAAGATATAGAAGAGCTATTTCCCTCTGTAGTCATTGGTGCTTTGCAGCCTGCATGGATTCACCTGCCAGTCGGACCCCACGGTAAACCCCTTACTCATCATTCCAAGTCTGATTCCTTGGCTCATTGAAGGCAAGGGCTCCACAAGGGAGGAGTCACTTCTGTGTGTCTGTACTACTGTGTTCCCATCTCTCCTCTGACCTTTGGGTGGAAGTCCTTTGTGTCTGTACACTGTGGTCCCACCTCTCCTCTGACCTTTAGATAGAGGTCCTGAGTGTCTGTACACTGTGTTCCCACCTCTCCTCTGACCTTTAGATAGAGGTCCTGAGTGTCTGTTCACTGTGGTCCCACCTCTCCTCTGACCTTTAGATAGAGGTCCTGAGTGTCTGTTCACTGTGGTCCCACCTCTCCTCTGAACTTTAGATAGAGGTCCTGTGTGTGTGTACACTGTGTTCCCACCTCTCCTCTGACCTTTAGATAGAGGTCCTGAGTGTACACTGTGCTCCCAGCTCTCCTCTGACCTTTAGATGGAAGTCCTGTGTTCACGCCCAGGGCACACAGTACACAGGGCTGACTGTGTCATTGCCGACCATGTTATCACCATCTGCGTCCTTGCATGTAGACATGAAGTACCCCCGACCACGTACAAGTGATTAGAGGCCAGAGGACAGGGAAACGGGTGCTTCTCACCTGCCAGGCGTATCCACTGTTGGCGGCCTCTTCATCGTCTGTGACCTTGCCCTCATAGGGGCCAAAGTGCAGGCCCAGCGGCAGATCTGCTGCCTCGTTCCACACTCCAAGCCCAGCGTCAGGGATGCCCGACAGTCTGATGCTTAACCCAGGGGGCAGCGTGAGGGCTGAGCGGTTGGCATGCCCCTTTTCCACTGCACAGTCCTTTACAAAGGTTGGGGGCCCATGGGCAGCACAGCTGTCGATGAAGAAGTTCTGACACTCCTCACAATCTGGAGGTGAGAACAGGGATGAGAGGAGGTATAGTGATGTTGCTGGTCGTAACGCCCTTCAGAAGGAACTGGGGCATTCATGGCATTTGGCCTCGACCCTGCACCCGAAGTCATAGAGGAAGGGGATGGCTGGGGGACCAAATGGTGGGGTGAGGTTAGTGGACCAAGGCCCTGTAGCCCCTTCTCCGTGAGTGGGCCACCGGGGTCACTCACAGAGGTAGTCGTCATCCTGGGGCTCGCTGACCTCTTGGTATATGTGACCCTTTCTTTCTCGTAAACTGTACCTCTTCACTCCAGTTTCTTTTCTTCTGAGTTCTAAGATGGAGAACAGAAGCTAAGCAAGCCTGGTGGGGTCTGGGGAGTTAGTCCCTGTTTTATCAGAAAGTGTGAGATCTCCTACCTGTCCATCTATACACTTTGTTAAAACTTTCTTATATGTATTTTTCAAACTTTTACTTTTGTAATTTTATGTTTTCATGTTACATTATTTATTTCTTGGCCACACTGCATGGCTTGTGGGATCTTAGTTCCCTGACTAGGAATGGAACCCACACCTCCTGCAGTGGAAGCATGGAGTCTTAATCACTTCACCACCAAGAAGTCCATTCTCTATACTTTGCTTCTTGTCCCTTTAACTACAGGTTCAGGAGACTGAGGCTCCACTGACCACAGATGCCCAGGTCAGTGATAGCATCCTGCACTTCCTGTTAGTAGGTTTAACTTCCCAACCTTCCTACTTAGGAAATAGTTCACTGACACATCTACTCAGAAAATATATGTTAAGGGCACATGACATTTAAGGCATTGAGCAGAGGTCTGGGCATAAACACTAACAAAGCATGGTCCCCATCATCACAGCTGGGTTTATCGAACTACTTGTAGGTGTCAGACTTTTGCATTTAATGTAAGGCTTTCAAGCACTGTATGAGTTATGTATCCTTATCTTCACTTTACAGATAGCAATCAGGACCTCAGAAAATGTATAAGATTTTCCCAAGGCCCCAATGCTAACATCATGACTCAGATCCATCCAGCTTAAACCCCCGCCTACCCAAAGACCATGCCACACACGTAGGTCACACTTATTAGCTTTTCTACAGGGATTAGAGGAAGTAATTAGAGGAACTCCCCAAATTTTCTCTTACCGCCTTTTTGTCTGGGGTGCTGTCCAGGGGTCCTTGCTTTTCTGTGATGGGGCACTGGTTTCTGAGCCTGCTTGGAGCCACTTGTTTTCAGCAATTTTGCTACTCCGGGCAATTCCTTCAAACTAGATTCCTTACTTAATGGTGCCCTGGACATTCTCTTCCATGTGAGTAAGAGACAACATGCAGTTCTTTAGTTCTTTAGGACTTTATGAACTGTTTTGACATGCATGACTTTAGTTAATACTTTGACAATTCTTGGAAATACCTGATTTGGGGGGGGGGGGGGGGGAGCGGGGAGGCCTGAACACTGGAATGTAACAAAAGGACCTAGGTGGATAGTGAATCAAAACTAGAATTCATATCTTAAGTTTCTTCCCCTTCAACTTTCTGCATAAAAATGAGAGCAAGGCAGGGAGAATAGCTGGAGGTCAGGGAAAGAAGAGGGTAAGTGCTCATAGAGAGATCCGGGGGGGTTGTATTAATTAGTGGCCCTTTGATGGATGAGGAAGTATGGACAATTACAGAGGGGACAAAACACATCTGGAAAATAAGGTGACAAAGCAGTGAGATTAAGAAGAGAAAAGACGATCGGCAGAAACACATTTAGACAATAAAGAAAATGAGATGAAAGTTGCAGGTTGCCATGTCCTATAGACAATGTTTGGAATTAAAGTAGCTGGTCACATCAGTTCTCCTTGAACAAGGCTGTATGACTAGCTGATTCTCCTCAGTTTCCTGATCCATGAATTGGTATTCAGGCTAATTCTTAATATTATAGTGGACATGAAATTTAATAACCTTCAACAAATTGTTGTGTGAGCTATCTAATACAGTAAGAACGTGAGCGTACATCCCTGGTATCAATTTATTCCCTAAACTGCATCTATATTTGAAGTCTAGCTCACAGATACTATCTTCAGCATTCTTTGACCTTTCTACTCCTAGATGAATGCTTAAATGTGGAGTCACTCATTCTCAAAACATTCAGGGGCCCTCAGGGGCTTTGAGCTGGGCCTGGACTTCTGAGAATGAATGGGTGTGGGCTAGGCTCTCAAAGCTCACAACACAGGGGCAGGCTAAACACATGATTCCAAACAGGAGAGTTGCCTATTAGAGCTCAGAGGAGGAGCTGTTTCTCCTCCTGCAAGAAGGAGCATTTGAAATGATGCCCAGATGATGAGTTTCTACTCAAAAGTGGGTAATCTATGTGACGTCCTTCTGTTGTTTTCTTATTTGTTGCTTTTCAGTCATCAACCTGAGGCTTCTCAGGGTTGTGAGTTGCTTCCTCTTATTGGAGTGGGAGGCTCTGAGGTAGGGATCCTGTCTCCTTCTTCATCTTGGACTGTCCCCTCTACAAACTGCCCAGCATGTCCTTAAGCTTCTCTTAGTCAGATGTCTTAGCATATCCCTCCCTAGCACAGCACAAAAGAACTGAGGTTGAAAGCATCTCTCAGATGAATGATATAAAGATGTATGAATAAGCTTCATAGAACTATGGAAGTTTTAATCATTTTGTAAGGGGCTTAGAGAACGTGCGTTGGTTTAGATTGCACTACCAGTGATACTGTGATCTCAGACATATAATCAAAGGTTTTTTACCTCATTTTCTGGATCTATAATGGTGATAGCTATATACCTACTTATAGGTACTGTAGGATTGATTTAAGGTTTAAGTAAGTTTATTCACATAAAATGCTTAAAGTCTGAAATATTACAAAAATAGTGTAACAACAGAACCGCCTACTACTGCTGTTGTTCTTACTAACTGTAAAGGTGGTGATGGTATCAGACAGTGTGCTAAAGATCCAGGGCAGGAAGGCAGCCGTCTCCAGGATCTCTGTGTTTTCTCCTATTTTCCCCTGTGACTGGATCCATGAGGAGGACATTTTGGCAACAGGATTTGGGAAATACTCACCTTCTGGTGTTTACTGTGCTCCACTCTGAAGTCCAAAGAAGAAGGTTTACCTAAAAAATGGTGAGAATCAGTGTTTTGGTTGGGAAATGCTTCCAAACTCTGGGTATTCTAACTAAGGAGACATAATTCTGAGCCAGAGAGTGACAAAGACAGTGATTACCAAAGGAGGAATGGAAGATGATTTCTGTATCATCAACTCCCATGATTCCACTGGGGGCATTACATAATTATCTTAAAAATAAAAAAAAATTATGAAACTTCATCTGTGCCTCATCTGATGTTCATAAAGTATCTAATAAATTTAGTAGCCTTTCATGACAAAAGTACTCATCAATGTAGAAATACAAGGAAGTTACTGCAATGTAATAAATGTCATATATTGAAAGTCTACCTCTAACATCCTAGTCATCAGTGAAAAGCTGAAAACTTCTACGATCAAGAGAAAAATGCAAGGATGCCCGTTATCAACATTTCTGTTCACCATGATACTAGAACTCCTAGTCAGGGCTTTAGGTTAGAAATGGAAACAAAAGGCTTCCATTTGGAAAGAAAGAAGTAAAATTATGTCTGTTCACAGGGGCATGGTTTTATGTGCAGAAAGATCTTTAAATCCACAAACACAAAAATCCTGCACAGAAAGTTGCACGGTACAAAATCAACATTCAAATATCTTTCCGTGCATGAAGAATGACCATTCCAGAAAGGAAAGTAAGAAAACAATCCTATTTATTTTTTTATTTTTTTAAAGCTATACTGAACAGATAAATTAAAAAACAATATATTTATTTTTATTTATTTGTTTGTGCCAGGTCTTTGTTGCGGCATGTGGGATCTAATTCCCTGACTAGGGACTGAACCCATGTTCTCTGCATTGGGAGTGTGGAGTCAGCCACTGGACAAATAATCTTATTTATAATAGCATTGAAAAGAATGAAGCAATTAGGAGTAAACTTAAGGATATGAAAGACTTATATGTTGAAAACTACAAAATATTGCTGAAAGGAATCTGACATAAATAAATAGATAGGTGTCTCATATTTATGGATTTGGAGGCTTAATATTATTAAGCTGTTCATACTACCCAAAGCAATTTAAAGATTCAATGCAATTCCTATTAAAATCCCAATGGAATTTTTTTCAGATATAGAAAATCCATCCAACAGTTAACACGGAATCTCAGAGCACCCCAAATAGGCAAGGCAATCTTAGAAAGAACAGCAAAGCAGGAAGCCTCTGATTTCCGAATATACTACAAAGGTACAGGAAGCAAAAGAGTGTAGATTTGGCAAAAAATGTATCCTTAGTCGCTGAGTCTTCTTAACTTTTTGTGACCTTTTGGACTGTAGCCCACCAGGCTCCTCTGTCCAGGGGATTTCTCAGGCAAGAACACTGGACAGGGTTGCCATTTCCTTCTCCAGGGGATCTTCTTAACCCATGGAGTGAACCCACATCTCCTGTGTCTCCTGCACTGAAGGCAGATTCTTCACCTGCTGAGCCACTGAGGAGGCTGGCTGGCATAAAGACAGATATGTCAATCAATGGAACAGTATAGACAGCCAGAAATAAACTCTTGGATACATGGTCTAATGATCTTCATCTAGGGTGTCAAGATAATGGGGAAAGTTTAATCCCTGTAATGAATGGTGCTGGGGAAACAAAATAACCATATGCAAAATAATGAACATCTTACATCTTGAAGAAAAATCAATTCAGAATGGATTAAAGACCTAAATGCAAGACTTGATAAGACTCTTAAAAGAAAACAAGGGTGAAGCTTCACGACACTGAAACAGCAATGATTTCTTAGATATGGTGCCAAGTGCACAAGTATTAGTAACAAAGTAAAAATAGACAAATGAGTTTAATCTTAAAACCTCTGTGCAGCAAAGGACACTGAACAGAGTTGAAAAGGTCACCTACAGGACGGTAGAAAATATTTGTAAAATATGCATCTGATAAGGGGTTACTAAGCATACACCAGTATGAAGGCTACCTATAAGCCAGGAAGAGACCCTGATTGACCATGATGGCACCTTGATATCAAATTTCCACCCTCCAGCATTGTAAGAAAACAAATTTCTGTGGTTTAAGGAATGCAGTCTGCTTTGTTATGGCAGTCTGAGCTGAATAACAGTGAGAGAAGGAATTGAATAGACTTTTCTCCAGAGAAAATACACAAATGGCCAACAAACATGTGAAAAGATGCTCAGTATTACTAATCAATAGGGAAATACAAAGTGAAACCTTCTGTGATGGGCAATATGTCTAAGAAGACAGTAGCAAGCTTGGTAAGGATATGGAGAAATTGGAACACTTATACACTATTGTTGGCAATGTAAAATGTTGCAAGCTTTCTAGAAAACAGTATGGAGTTTCCACAGAAAATTAGAACTGCTGTATGATCTAGCAATCCCACTCAAAAGTGTATTTCCATAAAAAATTGAAAGCAAGTTATTGACTAAATAGTGGGCACATGTATGGTCACTGCCGCATTATTCCCAGTGGGCAAGATGTGTAAGCAATCTAAATGTTCGTTGGTGGATAAAAGATAAAGATTATATATAAGATATATATTACAGCTGTTATATCCACATGCACACAACGGAATATTTTGAAGCCTTAAAAAAGAATTCTGTCACATGCTACATCATGGATGGGCCTTGATGATATTTTACTAAGTGAAATGAACCAATCAAAAAAGACAAATATTGCCCGATTCCACTTCTATGAGGTATCTAAATTAATCAAATCCATGGAAACAGAAAATATAATCGTGGTTGCCAAGGGCTGTGAGGAGGAAGGATTGGAGAATTGTTACTCAGTGGGTTAGGGCTTCAGTCAAGCAAGATGTAACATTTCTACAGATTTGTGTACAGCATTGTGTATATATATCCCCAGTGGCTTAGCGGTAAAAAAATCCACCTGCAATGCAGGAGATGCAACAGATGCAGGCTCAATCCCTGGGTTGGGAAGATCACCTGGAGCAGGAGATGGCAACCCATTCCAGGATTCTTGCCTAGAGAATCCCACGGACAGAGGAGCCTGGTGGGCTACAGTCTATGGGTACGCAGAGTCAGACATGACTGAGCGATTAGCACTATGGCCACTAACACTAACGTGTACATAATTAGCAACAGTGTGCCATACACTCAGAAATTGTTAAAAAGGTAAATAAAGACGTGCAAGTGTATGGTGAACCGAGGCGTATGTATTCCCTATGAAGAATCTCTCTTCATGTAAAAACCTTTGCAGACAACCAAATATTTATTTTCGTGTCCCTTTCCCTAGTTTTAATAAACTAAGGGAACAGAGGGACTTCCCTGGTGCACAGTGGATGAGAATCTGCCTGCCAATGCAGAGGACACAGGTTTGATGGCTGGTCCAGGAAGATTCCACTTTCTGCGGGGCAGCTAAGCCTGTGTGTCACAAACTACAGAGCCTGCATATGCTCTGCAATGAGAAGACACTCACCGCAACCAGAGAAAGCCCATGGACAGCAATGAAGACCCAGTGCAGCCAAAACTAAATAAATAATTTTTAAAAATCTGGGAGAACAGAAATCCATAGATGGAGAATCATAGAACTGTCTAAATTGTTGTCTCCAGCCTAGGCAGATTAACTCTTCTAAACTCTTTGAGCAGCAGAAGAGGAAGTGAGCTGCTCACTTCTATTTTATAATAAGTGTACTTCATTTTATTTACCTGATGCCATCTCTGGTCAGTGAAATGTGGGAAAGATCATGGAGAATAAATAGTTCTCTCCAACCCTTTCCCAGAATCAAAATAAAGAATTAGTTTAACCTTAGGGTAAGAAGATCACAGGTTTTGTTTTATATACATACATAAATAATGTATCTTGACATAATATGTTAATCATTTCCTCTTTGAAGAGATTTAATCCAATAACCAATGAGATTAGTATTAAATCTGTTTCATGAAATTGTTTCTAAGGTTTCTTTAACTGCCTTCCACTAAGAATGTTCAGCAAAAATAATTCTTTGTAAAAAGAATGATAAATTTTAACCATAAAACTTTTGAGAATTACACTGGAAAACCTATACATTCATCTTCATTGCGGCTAATGTCAATATTCAGCCAAAGCCACTTTGGAATGTTGCAAATTATGTTTTCTTTGCTAATGGTTGAGATGTAGTTGAGACCTAAGCCCAGGCTGGTTTCAGGAAGACACCTCCACATCCTCCTGGCCTCTCACCTTGCTGCCTTGGTGTCCATTCTTCATCAGAATCCTCAGTGTCATCTACCTGGGGCTTGATGACCTGCCTGCGGTGATGCATGAAAGTTGGTCGAGTGGCTCTGAAACCTGGAAAGAAGCAAAATATTTGTTCTAAGAAGGAGAAACAAAGCAGAGAAGCAATGGAAAGAGTCACAAAGTCAGGGAATCAGTGTGATGGGCTGGGAGAATCTAGAACAAGGCAAGAGGTGAGCTCTGCACTGCAGGGTCAACCTTCCTTTGGTGCAAAACTGGTAAACATTTCCTCCTGGTTAGTCTCCACACAAAAGGGAACTGTGAGCAGATGAAGCCACCTAAGAGCGGGCCAAGTGAACACTGAGGGTGAAGACCTGTTTCATGTTTCCCAGGCTCACAGGCACCCAGCACTTCCTGTTACCTATAGCAATCAGCGCTTCGTAGTTTCTTTTCACATTCCTATATCGGATTTTTTCCCATTCTCCCATCTCTTCCCATTGTTCCTTGGAGAAGTATACGGAGATGTCTTTGAAAGCATCTTTGGCCTAAGGAAAATAATAGATTTCATCAGTGATTTACTAATCTAAGTCAGACCTTAGAGCTGGGCCTTCTCCTCCACCTTTTGTGCAGGGAGTAGCCTGAAGCTACTGGATGGTCTTTGTGAGACCCGGGATGAAGGCTTTCCTTCCCGACCGTGTCCTGCTTAACTGAACAGACGCTGAGCATTTTCCTAACTCTCCCTGGACACAGGGCAGTTGATGAAGCTACTGTCCTGTTTTGTCCCGCTCCACACCACCATCTCAGACAGGATCAGGCATTCCCAACCTGTGTACAGTCACAGGGGGGTTCACTCAGTTGCCTGAGCAACCAGTCTGTGGTGCTTCAGGGACCAGCGCCAGGTCCTTCCTATAGAGCTGGCTTAGAGCCCAGCTTTGCCGCCTCCACCTCTCACCGTGGGCTTCGACTCTGTTCTCCTGGCATCTCCCTCAGTGCTCTCTTCTGGAGACCTGTTCGGCCTCATGGCCATTGGAGTGCTCAAGGCCAAGGTGCCTGTGGAAGAAGAAGGTGCTGAGATAGCCCAGAGCAGTGTCCAGAGCCTGGTCTGTCTGCCTTGGGTGGAGTGTCCAGGGCAGGAAGGTGAGGGGAAAGTCAGGGTGAGGGTATTGGTGGGATGGACGGATCCTGACTAGATATGACAGATCAGCCTAATGTGAACTAGATTTGGTTTCTTTCATTCCCTACAATTCAGCCCCTCTGAGGGAAGGCACTGGGAGGGATGTGTCTGTGGGTGATGGAGGGATTTTTGATGAGACCCGGAAACCCCTAACTGCTGTACTGGGGTCAGGCTGAAATCAGGACTCTGTTCCAGTACAGCAGAGGGAATGTTTCTCCAAGAAGGGTTTTGAGGATCTCCTCCTGGACACTCAGAAAAATCTGGGCATAACGTAGGTTCTACGTCTAAGGGAGAAGTCGCTCGGCTAGAGGGGACTGGGAATCTTTTGGCTGATGTAGAATGCGCAGGGTGAGAAAACTTGGGATCTGTGAGGCTGAGGAAATCGGGGGTTTCTTTTTAAGGGACTTTAGGGCTCCGACAGGCAGGACAGTTAGGGTCTTGAGGAGGAAGAGTTTTAAGAGCTTGCAGGCGGAGGGATTCAGGGTCTCCGAGGTTGAGGAAATTTGGTGTCTCTGCGGGTGCTATTTTTAGGGTGCCTCAGGCTGAGGGGAACTGGGGTTAATCTAGGTATTTGAGGGTCGCAGCACTAGGGGATTCAGTGTTTCTGTGGGTGAAGGGACTTGTAATCCCTGAAGCTGACGAGACGCAAGTCCCCTTCTGATTAGGACTCAGGTTACTCAAAGTTGACGGGATTTCGGGCCTCCGAAATTTGAAGCCGTCATGCTAAGGGTTTATGAGGGCTGCGCAGGATGCGTTCCCGACAGCCTCCCTGCTGTCCTGCCGCGCTGCCTACCCTGTCCCCAGGAGCGCTAGAGGTTCAGCGAAGTCCAGTCCTTCCGCGCTGAGGTGAAGTGAAGGGCCACCAGCCTGCCTGTACCCTGTCAGGCACAAGCGACCAATCGGCGTTGTGACTGAGGCAGTCTGGCCAATAGGCGCCCGGAGGGTGGGGAGCTCGATGGAGGCCCCGCCCCACCGCTCGGGGATTGGCTGCTCTGTGGGCGTGTCTGTCAAGCCTCCAGCGCGCAGGCGCAGTTTGGCTGGTTTCTTTGTTTTCACGCATGGCCTCTTAGGCCTGGATCCTCAAGTGGGCGGGTTGTCCTCAGGCTGAATTTTTCTTTCCAGTGCCCTCAACTGGTATATCGGCTCCACCAGACTGTAACCGTGCTCCCGGAGTGTATCCTAGGCCCACCTGTGCCCTACCTTATGAAATCCAGTTTTGGCAAGATCTCTTCTGTGGTGAGTACTGCATTATTCAAGGGAAATGGTGTAATTAGCTACATTCTGATGAGAGACAAGATAAACACCGTGTGGTCAAAGATTTAAACACAACACATGGAATAAGGATGTTAGAAAAATTTGGAGGGTTTTTAACCTGAAAGTGGAAGTGTCACTGATGAACCATCTGTATATTTAATGTAGGTATGAGAAGCCTTCAGAAATGAGGTATAAGTAAAATCTCAAAGCCCTGCAAGTGTTTTCTGTAAGCCGAGGCATCGATCTGGAGGACTGTGGATCCACTGAGCTGAGTTTGCCTGACACCTACTGGCTGCACAAGATAAAATGGGGACACTGTTCCTGGCCCTTAGGTAGCTTTGCTCACAGAAAAATAATGTGATTTACATGTATTGGAAGCAAAGTGACTGGGTGTAGAATTAGTATCAAGTGGTGGTTGGGAGTCTGGATGGAGAAACGTTACCAGAAAAATGAATTTACCTCTTGGTGGTTGTAGAGCCAGAATGTATAACTCAGCCAAGGCTCATGGGAAGGAAACGTGTATTACTTGCAGAACTATGGAGAACACCATGGAGCTTTCCAGAGCAGGGTCTTTGTAAACCACAAAGTTGGGTAAACTTTAATCTATGAGTACAGGCATGTTCCGGCTTCTGTGGTGACTCAGAAGGTAAACAATCTCTGCATAGCAGAAGACCCGGGTTCAACCCCTATATGAGGAAGATCCCAATAGGAGTGTGGGGCAGTCCACTCTAGTATTCTTGCCTGGAGAATCCGATGGACAGAGGAGGCTGCTGGTCCATGGGGTTGCAAAGAATCAGACATGAGTGAATGACTAACACTTAACTCTACAGGCATGTTCATTAAGGGTCTTGGGCTGTGGGAGACTGCAAGCTTCAGTTGATTGAAGTCTTGAGAGTCAGAACCAGTCATCATCAGCATCCCTTACATTCCAGCTGGTCTGGTATACATATAGATATCTATTTTTGATATAGATATAGATACCTATTCTTCTTCATATTCTTTCCCCTTATCAGCTCAATTCAGTCACTCAGTCATGTCTGACTCATTGCAGCCCCATGGACTGTAGCATGCCAAGCCTCCCTGTCTCTTAGTAATTCCCAGAGTTTACCAAAACTCCTGTCCATTGAGTCAGTGATGCCATCCATCCATCTCATCCTCTGTCGTCCCCTTCTCCTCCTGTCCTAATCTTTCTCAGCATCAGGGTCCTTTGAAATGAGTCAGCTCCTCACATCAGGTGGCCAAAACACTGGAGTTTCAGCTTCAACATCAGTCTTTCCAATGAACTCTCAAGTCTGATCTCGTTTCGAATGGACTGGTTGGATCCCCTTGCAGTCCAAGGGACTCTCGAGTCTTCTCCAACACCACAGTTCAAAAGCATCCATTCTTCAGCACTCAGTTTTCTTTATAGCCCAACTCTCCCATCCATCCATGACCACTGGAAAAACCATAGCCTTGTCTAGGCAGACCTTTGTTAGCAAAGTAACATCTCTGATTTTTACTATACTGTCTAGGTTGGCGATAACTTTTCTTCCAAGGAGTAAGTGTCTTTTAATTTCATGGCTGCAGTCACCATCTGCAGTGATTTTGGAGCCCCCCGAAATAGAGTCAGCCACTGTTTCCCCATCTATTTGCCATGAAGTGATGGGACCAGATGCCATGATCTTAGTTTTCTGAATGTTGAGCTTTAAGCCAACATTTTCACTCTCGTCTTTCACTTTCATCAGGAGGCTCTTTAGTTCTTCTTCAGTTTCTGCCATAAGGGTTGTGCCATCTGCATTGCTGATATTTCTCCCGGCAATCTTGAACCTAGCTTGTGCTTCATCCATGTGCTACATCTTTTCTCATGATGTACTCTGCATAGAATTTAGATAAGCAGGGTGACAATATATAGATTTGATATGCTCCTTTCCCGATTTGGAACCAGTCTGTTGTTCCATGTCTGGTTCTGACTGTTGCTTCTTGACCTGCATACAGATTTCTCAAGAGGCAGGTCAGGTGGTCTGGCATTCCCATCTTTTGGGAATTTTCCACAGTTTATTGTGACCCACACAGTCAAAGGCTTTGGCATAGTCAATAAAGCAGAAATAGATATTTTTTCTGGAACTCTCTTGCTTTTTCGATGATCCAGTGGATGTTGGCAATGTGATCTCTGGTTTCTCTGCCTTTTCTAAAACCAGCTTGAAGATCTGGAAGTTCACAGTTCGCGTGTTGCTCAAGCCTGGCTTGGAGAATTTTGAGCATTATTTTGCTAGTGTATGAGATGAGTGCAATTGTGCAGTAGTTTGAGCAATCTTTGGCATTGCCTTTCTTTGGGATTGGAATGAAAACTGTCCTTTTCCAGTCCTGTGGCCAGTGCTGAGTTTTCCAAATTTGCTGGCATATTGAGTGCAGCACTTTCACAGCATCATCTTTTAGGATCTGAAATAGCTCAACTGGAATTCCATCACCTCTACTAGCTTTGTTTGCAGTGATGTCTCCTAAGGCCCACCTGACTTCACATTCCAGGATGTCTGGCTCTAGATGAGTGATCACACCATCGTGATTATCTGGTTCATGAAGATCTTTTTTGTACAGTTCTTCTGTGTTTTCTTGCCACCCCTTCTTAATATCTTCTGCTTCTGTTAGGTCCATACCATTGATGTCCTTTACTGAGCCCATCTTTGCATCAAATGTTCTCATAAGCATAAGTTTTAAGGTTGCTATTGCAAGGAATGGCCACAAGGTGTCAGGACTTTTTCATGCTCAGTTGTGATTACCTTGAAAGTGAAAACTTTCAAGTTTTAACTCAAGACTGGAATTCAATATGGAATGTAGCTGAAGAAACACCGAAAAGCTTGTGTGTTTTTTCTGAACATTCTTATTTATTTATTTTAATAATTTTTTAAATTTACTGGCAGGTCCATGTGGCATGTGGAATGTTTACTTCCCCGACCAAGTGTCGAACCCTTGCCCCCTGCATCTGAAGCACAGAATCTTCACCACTGGACTGCAGGGAAGTCCCCCTAAGCTTTATTTTTTTAAAGTAACCTTTATTTCATATTGTAGTAATATTGATATACCATGTGTTGTTGGTGGCAGGTGAACCGAGTGTATTTTCTATTTTGTTGTTGTTCAGTTGCCAAGTCAGGTCTTTTTGTAGGAGCATTCCCTTTTCTACAGGCCCTGTTATACTGGTAAGACATCTATTTGTATATACAGAAGTGTACATAAATGTAAATATCTAGGTACATAGATATGTAAATGTCCAGAGAGAGATATAAATGTCTAGGTACATAGATATGCAAATGTCTATATGTATAGACATATGCATTCTAGGTACATAGATGTATAAATACCTAGGTTCATAGAGATATAAATATCTATATACATAGACATATAAATATATATGTACATATAGACATAACTATCTATGTATATACAGATTTAAAAATCTATTATAGATACATATAGATGTAGATATCTATATACATAGACATCTAAATATCTGTATACACGGAGGATGGTTACACAGTGGACAATGAAGGAGACCACCTTATAGACAACATAAGTGATACAGATAGTGGCATTTATAAGAGCATACTAGGAGAAAGAAACATAAACAATTTCAAACAAAGAGAACACAGCTAAGCAATATGCATGTGACTAGTTTTAATCTGATCGCAATAAACCAACAAGTCCACAGGGGGTCAGTAGATGATGGCAAAGTCTGGAAGGGTAAGAGAGTAAAAACTAGTTAAATGTTTCATCTTTTTTTTACAAAGTATACCTTATAAATTTTTGGATTCATACTTGTTACCTCCTTAAGTATGTATCATCCTATATATCCTCAAAACCCACATCCAAACTGTTTCAACTGAAATCAAGCATAACTCCAACTTGTTGCAACTCTAGTTGGTCAATTGTTGCAGTTTCATGAGAAAGACACATTGTGATTCTTTTGTATAGACCAGTAATGGTTAGGATTTCTGTGTAATTTTTTATTTTTATTTTTATTTTTTAGGGTCCTTAGAAATCATTTAAAATTTCAGCACTTCTCCCTGCTTCACCTTGTTCTGATTGAATTGACATTGGAAAAGCTATGGAAAGAGTGTTTAATATAATCTGAACTCACCAGGTATCTATTGTTTGGTGTACATAAAGATCTGAGAAGTAGACTTCGATGGATGTAAAAATAAATATTGTGGATATAGAACATAATTAGAAACTGCGAGAGTCATTTGACCAGAGAGCAATCACAATGGATCCACTTCATCTCCCACACCCATGGGGACAAGTTTATCTTGGTTATAATATCAGCAACTGAAGAGTTAAAGTGTTGAAAGGTTGTTGCTGAACAATAAGACGCCGGAATTCTTGGCCTCAGGAGGAGACGAATTCAATCCAGGGCCAGAGACGATGAAGAAGGAATTCATAGTGTCTGGACTCCATCTCAGGCTTGGCCACCTCTCCAGTGGACTCTGAACTCTCTGCTTAGTGCCTGTGGGAACAACAATGGAAGGATAAGACCCCCTCCGGACAGGGGAACCTTGAAGATCATATCCAGGTTACTCATCACCTAAGAGAAAACAGACACTAATCACCCCTGCCTCTGGACACTATCTATCAGAATGTAAACACAGGCTTATCGGTTATTAACTGGTTGGAATGTAACTGTGGGCTTATGGATTATTAACTGTTTGAACACATAACACGTGAATGATGGGGCTATTGTGATTGTATTCACCCTTCCTTTGTAAGCATCAAGGGATTGGGGTGGTGGGTTTGGACACGTACACATGGGGTATAAAAGATTTTCACAAATGCTGGACGGGGTCCTTGGCTAAGAGGAGACTCTGCCTTGGGCCCGCCGGTGTAATAAACTGCACTCCACTATCTGCATTGTCCTTCTGAGTGAGTCTGTTTCCCGGAAAGCATGGCTATAACATTTGGTGTGTTGGCTGGGAAACTCCTCACTTTGAGGAGACAGGTCTCATTTGAGGCCACCCCGAGGCTTTGTAGCTTGAATCTCCTAGAGGGGGGAAGGCGCCTCGCCCCTCTGGAAGGATTCTGCTTTTCAATGCCGGACCTTTCACGTTAGCAGGTAGTGGACGGCAGCAGGGGAACTGAGCGCTCAGGTGAGGAGGAACCCACCCGGCAGGGTGGAAGAGGGGGCCTGATCGCCCCCCTGGGAGGGACTAGAAGGAGCGGGGACCCACAGGAGCCTGGAATAGGCAGGCGGCGATTGCTTGGTACACAGGTTGACGAGCGTGCTAGGGTTTAGGAAGGAAATTTGTGATGGTCATTTAGGAGGTGTGTCCACGCTGTCTCAGGGAATATTATTGCCAAGCGATCGCCAGGGGATTTTTAGGATAGGAAACTGGTCCTTGTATGCTCATATTCTGCCCTCCCCCAGGAGGTGTCCTGTCTGCTGTGAAATTCTTGACCCCCTCGGAATTGTTAGGCTAGAAGGAGGGGGAAACAGAAGTGAGTATGAACTGGCTTTTCCGGAGATGGCCTGGGACATGGGATATTTAACCCATCTGTGTTTTCATGCGCACCTGATTAAGCCCACCAAGGCAGAACGGACTTTAAGGGAGAAACAGTCTTGGACCATGTGATGTTCTGGTTCAGCTATGCTGACTGGCAGGTGAAGACACGCTGATCCCCCTTCTCCCTCTGGGATGTGGCAGGTAAGGCTCTTCTCATCCCAATTAGGAAGGAGGCAGAATGGCCATTTAAGTGTCACTGAGTGGAAATATGAGAAGTACATAGGGTACTGAGAACTTCATAGACAGAACAAAAAGGAAAAGTAGAAGAAGGCCTGAGAAGGTAAGCAAGATGGGGGGAAGTGAATCTAAGGCAACTGTATTGGAGTGAAAAATTTAAAGAAAGGATTAGGAGGAGACTATGGGGTGAAGATGAAGCCTAACTGCCTCTACATACTCTGTGAGGTCGAATGGACCCCTATGGGAGCAGGATGGCCACCAGAGAACACCATGAACTCAAAAATAGTGGAAGCAATCTATACAGTGGTCACAGGAGAGCCAGGACACCTGGATCAATATCCATCTATTGACTCGTGGCTAGGGTTAGCTTGAGACCCTCCTACTTGGACAAGGTTCTGTATCCAGAAGGGAAAGGGAAAAATATTAATGGCACAAAAATTGACTGATGATAAAAAAGGAAATTCTACAGGATTTGGACGGGGATAACCTGACCCCTCCCCCATGCTGGATAATGACATGCCTGCTTCACTAGGACCTGAGGCCGCCTTAATGCCCGATCCAGGGCCAGGTGAAGTTTCTGCAACAGCCACTGCTCCTCCACCAGCTTTCCCAGAGTTCATAGAGCCGCCGTTTGGGCAGGCTCTGATCCCGGTGACAGAAGCCTCTGGCCAACACTTCCAGGATCCGGCTCCAGCCGAACCGTCCAAGCTATACCCGCCTCTCCCGGTGAGTACTGACAAGAAGGGGAGGGAGACGCTGGAATTAAGCAGAGACTGCACTCTGCCAGAGAGCTGGAGGGAATGAAAGAGAACAGACAAGAGACTTACAGTGCAAGCTGCTGCTCTGGGAAAGTCTGTCTCGGGCCCTCCGGAAAACCTCATCTGCCCCAGGGACAGGACAGTCCTTCAGCCGGTCCTGAGGGAGGCCCTGGGTCCCATTACAGCCAAACCAGTGTGCCCGAGCTTTTGGCCACTGGAAGAATCAATGCCCTAAGGCAAGGAAGGAAGAGGAAGCTCCCTCAGTTGTGGGGCTTGCTGACTTGGAAATTAACTAGGGCTGCTGGGGCTCAGAGATATCAGGTCCCCGAGAGCCCATGGTAACCTTAAAAGTGGGGGACCAAAACATTGACTTCATGGTGGATACAGGAGCAGAACTGTCGGTAGTAACAAAACCTGTGGCCCCACTGTTCACAAAGACTACTGATGTAACTGGGGTATCGGGAGAAGAGATGATTAAATCGTTTTGCCAGCCCAGAAAATGTCAGGTGGGGGGCACCAAGGGATTCATGAATTCCTCTACATTCCTGAGTGCCCAGTACCCCTGTTGGGAAGAGACTTGCTCTCCAAACTAGGAGCACAGGTGACTTTCTCCCCTGAGGAGAGGCCCACCTTCTGGATGGACTCTTTGGCTTATTTGCCCTCTCTCTCATCTCCAAGATGAGTGAAGGTTGCGTGAGCCTCCGAAGGAAGAACCGGGTGGGCCGGAAGAACATGAGAGAGAGCTAACTTAATTATTCCCTGAGGTCTGGGCGGAAGAAAACCCCCTCCCCCTGCCCAAACGGCGGCTCTACGAACTCTGGGAAAGCTGGTGGAGGAGCAGTGGCTGTTGCAGAAACTTCACCTGGCTGTGGCTAAACATCACGCCCCAGTGATAATAGAGCTCAAACCAGGCACCATCCCGGTTAGAAAGCACCAGTACCCGCTATGGATGGAGGCCTGGGCTGGCATATTGCCCCACATCAATAGATTGAAACAAGCAGGCATTCTAGTAGAGTGCCAGTCGGCTTGGAATACACCGATCCTGCCAGTCAAAAGGGAAGGAGGACAGGACTATAGGTCTGTAAGAGATCTCAGGCTAGTCAACCAGGCTACTGTGACTTTACACCCCACTGTTCCAAACCCCTATACCTTGCTTAGCCTCCTTCCGCTGAGGACTAAAGTTTATACTCGCCTAGATCTCAAGGATGCCTTCTTCTGCATACGCCTCGCCCCAGCATCACAGCCCATCTTTGCCTTTGAATGGGAAGATCCAGTCGGGAGCACCAAACAACAGCTCATCCGGACTCCCCCACAAGGGTTTAAGAGCGCCCCAGCCATCTTTGGGGAAGCCTTGGCTTCTGACCTGGACTCATTCCATCCGAAGGAGCATAGATGTTGGCTTCTACAATATGGGGATGACCTGCTGCTGGCTGCCGAGACCAAGGAAAAATGCTGGAAAGGGACAAATGCACTGCTCCAACTGCTGATGGAAGCAGGTTTCCGGGTGTCAGAGAAGGCGCAGATCTGCAAGGAGGAGGTGAGGTATCTGGGGTTTGTTTTAAAGAAGGGCTCAAGGTTCCAGACCCTAATTGGGTCCTATATACTGATGGCACTAGCCTGATAAAACAAGGACAATGGCTGTCAGGTTAGCCAAAGCGGAAGGGGCCATCAAGACTGAAAAGGGATGGTGGGAATTGCCAAGTGGCAAATTGTTGGTACTAGAAGAGCTGGCACACACTCTGGTAAGCCAAACACACCAAGCGACCCACCTAGGCCATGCTGCCTGCTCACAGGTCAATGCTGCCTCTCGGGTATTCAGACAAAAACCTCCGGGTATTCAGCTGAAAGGTATGCTGCCCCTTGAACACCTGGGAGTGGACTTCACTGAAATGAAACGTCACTGACACTACCGTTACCTGCTGGTCATGGTATGTGTGTTCTTGAGATGGGTAGAAGCTTTTCCTACCTGGACTGAAAGAGCACCAGAAGTAGCCCGGTGCCTGCTTGGGGAAATAGTTTCCAAATTTGGACTTCCTACCAGCATTAGTTCAGGCAATGGCCCAGCTTTGGTAGCTGATTTAGTACAACAAGTAAGCAAAACTTTAAACATCAAATGGAAACTGCACACTGCATACAGGCCCAGAGTTCTGAAATGGTGGAATGAACCAACCGGACACTTAGAGACTCTCCAAGTGGATCAGAGAGACTGACTGCTCCTGGGTAGACTTACTTCCGACGCCTCTGCTCAGACTCAGGATGACCCCACAGTCCCAAGGCTATTCTCCATATGAAACTGTGTATGGGAGGCCCCCTCCCATAATAAAACAGGTGTCAAGAAATTTGCCTCAGGTGAGGGGGGATAGGATTTCACAGCAGATGGAACTGGGTAAGGTAATAAATCGGGTAACTAAGTTTGTACAAGAAAGGGTGCCGTTCCCCCTTGGGGAACAGATTCATGAGTTTACGCTTGGTGACCAAGTATGGGTCAAAGATTGGAAACATGATTTGCTAGCCCCTTGGTGAAAGGGCCCTTATGTTATTCTAACTACCCCTACTGCAGTTAAAGTTGCAGGTATTGTCCCTTGGATCCATCATATGAGGGTGAAGAGAACATACCACGCAGACCCAGAAAACGCTGAGTGGACTGCACAGAGGGACCCCGCTGACCCTCGAGAGACTAAGACCATCCTTGAGAAGAAGGAAGAGAAGATCCCGGATGAGCCCCTTCAGGATGAAGCCACACAATCAACTCCTGCTGCTTGGCCTCATCAACGTGATTTTGAATTGAACTTCTGTTTCAACTCAGGACAATGTTTTCATCTCATGGGCACGTTCCTACGCAGACTTCCACAACACCTCCAACTGCTGGGTATGTGGGACTATGCCTCTGTCTGTGATGGATGGACTTCCTTGGTGGGTGTCGCCGCTCTGCCAAGGAGATTTTAAACCACTCTGCTCTTTTCTGGGATGACAAAAAGAGACTTTCCTCTCTCTCATCAATGATAACCTCTCCGTTCTCTCTTGGTGTAAGACCTACAGTTAAGAGACTCGGGTCATGGGGTTACATTTGATATAAATGCCAGTGTAACAAAAGCCTAACCTACAACAAGCCCCGGTAAATCTACCTTATTTACATGCTAGGTGGACAAGATCTGTGTTTCGATGGTATGAGTATATTGCTGCCTTTTTTGTACCCTCTATAGGGACAACAGATATTATGATTAAAGTAGAGGCCTTGACTAATTTCACAAAACAGGCCCTCCTAGATAGAACAAAAGCCATCCAAGTCTTAAATGAAGAGCACATCCAAATGAGAAAAGTGGTAATTCATAATAGAATGGCTTTGGACATGCTCACAGCTGCTCAAGGAGGGACCTGTGCTATAATTCAGGTTGAATGTTGTGTATACACTCCTGACTTATCTGGCAATGTATCGACTGCTTTAGATGCCATGAAAAATCAGGTAAAAGCAATGTCAAATGAAAACATTCCTTTCTGGACTTTGGTCCTATCTTGGGTGAAGGGCGATTGGTGGAAAACTATATTTACCACTGTTATAGTTGCCTTGACAGTTCTGCTTTGTGGACCCTGAATTTTACAATGCCTTGTGAATTTTGTAACCCAGAGGTTGATAGCATTCTCTCATGTGGGTGACCGGAGGGCTAGGATACAATATATTGCAGTAAATGATGCTCATTATGGAAACTAGGAGCATCAAGAAGGGGGAATGAAGAAAGAATTCATAGGGCCAGGACTCCATCTCAGGCCTGTCCATGCTGACCATGCTCGGCCACCTCTCCAGTGGACTCTGAACTGTGTTTAGTGTCTATGGAAATGACAACAGAAGGATAAGACCCCCTCCGGACAGGGGAATCTTGAAGATCCTATCCAGGTTACTCATCGCCTAAGAAAACACAGACCCTGATCACCCCTATCTCCGGACAGGCCGTAAATTTTTCTGTATCTATTGGAGTGTAACCTCGGGCTTATTGATTATTGGCTAATTGTTTAACTGTCTGAGCACATGGCACGTGAGTGATGGGATTATTGGGATTGTATTTACCCTCCCTCAGTTTATGTGAGTCTCAAGGGATTTGGGGTGGTGGGTTTGGACACGTACACATCGGGTATAAAAGATTTTCACAAATGCTGGACGGGGTCCTTGGCTAAGAGGAGACTCTGCCTTGGGCCCGCTGGTGTAATAAACCGCGCTCCACTATCTGCATTGTCCCTCTGAGTGAGTTTGTTTCCCGGAGCTCGTGGCTACAACAAGATGGCAAATGCCCTTATTGATGTTCACGTGCTTAGTCAGTCATGTCCGGCTGTTTGAGACCCCGTGGATTCTATCCCATGCATGTGTGGATGGATGGTGGCTGGAGGGTGGGATGGTGGATGGATGGATGGCTGGATAAACAGCATGGGGTCCATGCACACAGTGGAGTATGACGCAGCCATGAAAAGGAGTGAAGCTCTGACACAGGCTACAGCGTGGGTGGACCTTGAACACACGATGCGGACACAGAAGCAGACGCAGACGGACTCACTGTCTTAGTCTGCTTGGGCTGCTGTAGCAAAATAGAAGGCTGGGCGCGTGAGCAACACAAATGCATTTCCTACAGTTGTGGAGGCCAGAAGCCTGAGATGAGGGTGTCAGGATGGGCAGGTTCTGGTGAAAATCCGTTCCTGGTGGGGGGCGGGGTCTTCACGGTGTCCTCAGGTGGAGGAAGGGCTGAGGGGGCTCCTTGGGGGTCCCTGTCATAAGAGCCAGGATCCTGTTCATGGGGTCTCCACTCATAACCTCATCACTTACCATCCCCCCAACACCCGCGCCGGTCACAGCATCACCTAGACGTCATGATTTCAACACGTGAATTTCAGGGGACACAAACATCCAGCCCAGAATAACCACAAACTGTATGATTCCATTTACAGGAAACCTTCGGGCAAACCCAGAGACAGGAAGTGGTGCCAGGCGCTGGGGGAGGGAAGGGCAATGGGAAGCCACAGTTCACAGGCCGGCCCCAAAAAGCCTGCACCTTGCAGAATAAGACAGTTCTGACTCTGCGTTGTAACTGTTTCTTTGCCTTGCTGTCTGACTTCCTTTTGTTATTATAATCACACCTAATGGCCCCCCTCTGAGAATCCCGCCCCTCTGCCAGACTGATAAGCTACAGCGCCTTTGTTCAGAGCCCCGTTCCGTTCCGCTGTGGACTGCGGAAAGGGAGAAATTAACACATCGGCCTCCCCGAGGCTCACCGTTCCAGGATATTTGGAAGATTAATGACGATTTTTAGTTGGTTTCCTCTTGTCCCCCATGTCTGATTCCTGAAAGAACGTGGCATCCAGACCCCGACGCGATGTTTATTTGGAGACTTTCATTGGCCATCCAGTTGGCCATCTGGCTCTAAGAATACAGCTGTGTACTTGTCTCAACACCTCCTGTCCTGCAGCAAGCACAGGGCGTTTGGATTCCTGCGGGGCCACAACCGAAAGGGCCCTGGCTCTCTGCCCTCAGCTGATCTTAATCTTCAGCCTAATCGACTGTGTGCCAGCTGCAAAGAGAAGGAGTTTGTTAACACACCCCTCCCAGGGCACGGGCTCACGTGGGCTGACCCCGCCCAGGGGAGGGGCCCGTCTGGGCGGAGCTCAGCACACAGGGGTCATCGCCCAGCACCCCCAGCCTGTCTCCTGACCAGAGCGGACCCTGAGCCCCTCAGAGCAAGACCTGGACTGACAGACAGCCGCTCCTGGAGGGTCCGTGACTCTGGACTTTGCTCTGTGCGTCCTCCCAACAGCAGGACTTGCAGAGGCTTCTGCTGCGCCGGGCACCGTCTCCACCCACCACCCCTCCTTTCCTGGACTCCTTCCTGGGCTCCTCTCACTAGCAGGTCTGTTCGAAACTGCCTCCCACTTAAGGGCTAGATAAAATGATTAGAAAACCAGCCAGAGCTGCAGCCCCACGTCCGTCCTGACCCTCAGGACTGCGCTCCCGTTCCTTGCACTTGGCCGGCACAACAAGGCCCATTTTCTGCCACTGTGAGCCCCTGATGGGTGAGGATTGGCTGACCCAGGGTTAGGGTTAGGGAAGGCCAGCCCTTCCCAGGTGTGCCGGGATTGAGGTCTTTATAAACAACCCCTTCCAGGCAGTGGGGCTTCTCCTGTGGCTCAGAGGGTAAGGAATCTGCCTGCAATGCAGGAGATGGGGGTTCCATTCTTGGATCAGGAAGATCCCCTGGAGGAGGGCATAGCAACCCACTCCAGTATTCTTGCCTGGAGAATCCCATGGACGGAGGAGCCTGGCGGGCTGCGGTCCGTGCAGTTGCAGAGTCTTAGCGTGGACATGGGTAACAGAGCTTTTGGAGTTGCTGTTACAAAAAGCGGCCACTAGGCCTCAGCATTTCTTCAGGGCCCAGATTTTTTTTCCCCTCTTTCTGTGCATTCATTATTTTCTATTGGAGTAGAGTTGGTTTCTGAAACTGTATTTATTTCAGATGTACATGAGCTTGATTCGGTGATACTCAGACCTTTATCTCTTCTTTCTTTGGGTTCTTGTTCTATCTAGGCGATGACAGTGTGTATTCCCCGTGGTCTTCAATAAGTCCCTTTTGATCATCTCTTTGATCCATAGGAATGTGTATATTCATATCGTGTATGTGGGCTTCCTGGGTGGTGCTAGCAGTAAAGAGCCTGCCTGCCAATGCAGAAGATGCAAGAGATGCGGCTTCGATCCCTGGGTCAGCAAGATCCTCTGGAGGAGGGAATGACAGCCCACCCCAGTGTTCTTGCCTGGAAAGCCCCCATGGATGGAGGAGCTTGGTGGGCTACAGTCCATGCTGTCTCAGAGTCAGACACGACTGAGCAACTAAGCACGCCCCAATATGTACATGTTATTAGCAAACGCTTAATTTACCCCTCATCCGTAACATCTTCTTGATAATCTTAAGTTGGTTTTCTAAGTTTGTGAGTGTTTTTAACTTGGTGAGATACTTCATTTGCATTAGGTGGCTCAGATGGTAAAGCGTAGACCCAGCTTCAATCCCTGGTTGGGAAGATCCCCTGGAGAAGGACATGGCAACCACTCCAGTATTCTTGCCTGGAAAATCCCATGGATGGAGGAGCCTGGTGGGCTACAGTCTATGGGATCGCAAAGAGTCAGACATGACTGAGTGACTTCACTTCACTCACTGGAGTATAATTCTCAATGATATCTCATGACGTTTGTCTTTCTCTCTCTGACCTGAGCTTAGTATGAAGTTGTCTGTACATTCATGGTGCTGTTGCTGGCATTATACTGAATTGGGCTTCTGATTGCTAAGTGTGTGCTAAGTTGCTTCAGCTGTGTCTGACTCTTTGTGACCCCATGGACTGCAGCCCGCCAGGCTCCTCTGTCCCTGGGGTTCTCCAGACGAGAATACTGGAGCAGGTTGCCATTTCCTCCTCCAGGGGATCGTCCCGCCACAGGGACTTCTGATGCTCCTGTCTCTAATAGAGATGATGAGCATCTTGTTATGTGCCTTGTGGGAATCTCTATGCCTTCTTGGAAGACATATCTGTTTCTATCTTGGGCCCTTTTATTTCTTGGGTTGCTTGTTTTGTTTTTCTGACATTGAGCTGCACAAACTCTTTCTATGTTTTGGACACGAATTCCTTGTGGGTATGTTTGATTGCACATGTATTTTCTCATTCTGTGAGTTGTCTTTTTCTTTTGTTGAGGGTTTCCTCTTCTATGCAAATGTTCCAGGTAGATTCGGTCCTGTTTTGTTACTTTTGATTGATGTTTCATTATTCTAAGATCTGGAGCCCAAAAGAATTTCCTGTGATGAATGTCAAAGTGTGTCCTGTGTATATTTTCCTCAAGAATGTCACAGTCTCCATCTTCCCATTTAGATCTTGTATTTTTGTGTATGGTGTTGGGGAATATTCTAATTTCATTCTCGTTTCCATTGTTCGAGGAACCCACACACTCTTCTTCAGAGGGGCTGTCTCCAACTTCCATTCCCAGCATCAGAGGAGGAGGGTTCCCGTTTCTCCAAGTGTCTACAGCACTTAATGTTTGTAAAGGGCTTGACAGTGGCCATCCTGACCGGCTTAAGGTGACACCTCGTTGCAGGGTTGATGGGCACTTCCCTAATGTTTAGCAATGTTGCCGTCATTGCATGTGATTTTTTTTCCTTTAAGGGTGTGAGTTAAAGGTACCTGTTGAACTTGGCTCTGTGACCGTCTGCTAAGTTTTGAATTCTTGTTTGTTGACCCTCCCTGGGGGTCAGCTTCTGGAGGGCAGGTGTTTATTTACAACCCCACGGACCTTGTGAATATTAAGTGCCTGGAAAGACTGAAGGAGGGAGAAGAAGGGGACGACAGAGGATGAGATGGTTGGATGGCATCATCGATTCGATGGAGTTGAGTTTGGGCAAACTCCGGGAGTCGGTGAAGGATGGGGAAGCCTGGCGCGCTCCAGTCTGTGGGGTCGCAGAGTCGGACAAGACCCAGGACTGAACTGAACTGAACACAGCTTTTAGAGTTGTTGTTACAAAAAGTGACCACAGGGTGGCAGCATTGCTTTTGCCTCAAACTTCACTTGTCCGTTTCTGTGCATTCCTTGTTTTATTTCCGAGTAGGGTTGATTCCGGATACTGTCACGGGTACAGGGGCTTGGTTCAGTGATACACCGACGTCTGTCAATTCTTTCTTGGGTTCTTTTTCCCCACATAGAGGATTACAGGGTCTCCAGGAGGCTGCCCTTTGCTATCCAACAGTTTTTTCCCGATTTTCTGTTTGATGTATATTGATGTCTTTTCCTTGCAAACTCTTCATTTATCCCACATCCCTAACTTTATTTTTTTTAATAATCATAAGTTGGTTTTCTAAGTTTGTGAGTCTGTTTCTACTGCGTAGCAGCCTACATTTGCATTAATTTTAAGAAGATAGCTGTCAGTGACACCTTCTGATACTTGTCTTTCTCTCCGGGCCTTCCTTTCCTTAGTATGGTAATCACTCTTTCCACCCACACTGTTGTCACTGGCATTATTCGGTTCTGATTCAGGGCTGGGTAGCATTGCCATGTACAGGTGCACCACTCTGTCTGCATTTTCCTGTCGATGGATATCCTGGTTGAATTTGTTGCAGGGGAAGGGAAAAAAAAGGGCTTCCCTGGTGGCTTAGCTGGTAGAGAATCTGCCTGCCAATGCAGGAGACATGGATTCAACACCTGATTGGGGAAGATCCCCTGGAGGAGGGCATGGCAACCCACTCCAGTGTTCTTGCCTGGAGAATCCCACGGATTCTGGCGGGCTGCAGTCCATGGGGTCACAGAGTGCTGGACACGACTGAAGTGACTGAGAATGCATGCAAAGGAAAAAAAAAAGAGGAGTGAGTTTTTAATTTTTTCCCTTTTTTGAGAAGAAAGGAGATAAAGCAGTGAGCAGGTGTGAACATTCCTATTTTTTTTTTTTTTTTTTTTTTTACTTTTAACTGCTCATAACTCTGAATGTCTGTAACTAAATTTGCTTTTCTGCCCCCTAACTCTGCAGGAGCTACAATAAACATTTTTTCCTTGGACTCCATGCTAAATACATCGTCTGTCTGGTGTTTATGCTTACAACACCCTTCCCCTTGTACTTACAAGGCCGCAGAGACATCGAACTGCCAGTGTCCGTTCCTGGGTTATTGACTTCAGTCTATGACTGTCTTTGAAAAAATGCATGAGGAAGAAAGCGAGATCCTATTGCCTTTGTTCCTCATCACTGACTCCTGATGGCGAGTCCTTGCCGTATATAAGCCCCTAGACTCCTCATGGGCGGGGTGTGGAGCACAGTTCTTGAGGCATGACCCTACTGTGTTCCCCTCTCTGCTGGCTTGAGAATAAAAGCCACCTTGGTATTTCCTTCAAACTCTGTCTCTGTAATTTTTATTTGGCTGCCCTAAGAGGAGAAAGCCAAGATTTTGGCCAGCAACCATTCTAGCTTGGCCATTGGTCAGTCGAGCTGCCCTGAAGACAAGTGTTCACGGGTAACTGTGAATTCTGATTTTTTCTGGATTGGAGCACAAACGTGGGATTGAGGTTAGGGCCATGTGGTTTCTGGATGTTTATCTGATAAGGAACCTCCTTGCTGGTTTTGATAGTTCCTGCAGCCATTTACACCCCCACCAAGAGTGTAGGAGAGTTCCATTTTGCCTCCATCGTCTGCAGCCCGTATTCTCTGTAGATGTTTTAGACGGTGCCATGCTGACCTGTGGGAGGGGATTTTTCATAGGAGCTTTGATTTGCATGGATTTAGTACATAGTGGCATGCTGTAGTCCACGGGATTGCAAAGAGTAGGACATGATTGAGCGACTGAACTACACAGTCAGCTGCAGGAATTTTCCTGGTACTTTTGGATACTGTACAGAGTGACTACAGTTTACTTCTTGAAACTGTTTTCTTGAAAGGTGGCCCTGTTTGAATTCATGTCTGATGATTTACCCCGGGACATGACTGGACAGGAGAGGTCATTTACAGTCCCGCAGGCCTTGTGAATACAAACAGCCCAACAGCACTAGGTTTAAAGTCGTTTTTCTGGAAGATGGCCCTAAGGAAACAGCATTGCTTCCTGCCTCACTCTGGTCCACAGGCATTGAGTCTCATGGAAAACTCTGTTCATGGATTCTCAGCTAGAGTGGACTATGCCAGAAGAAACACCCAAGGCTTGAATCTCTTCTCCTTCCCCCTTACCCAGTGTCCCCAGGATACATCCCAGTTTTTTGGAACACCACTCTCAGAGGGTGCTGTCATCTGTAGGCGGGGTGACCCTAAGGATGGAGGCTGGAGGTAGGAACCTCAGCCTAGGGCACATAGACTGGCCAGGGGACCTTGCAAACATGTTCCAACCCAGAGGTTCCACCAATTCTTGGGTGATGTAGGCTTGGTTTCTCTGCAGGAGGTTCCACCTGCATCTGGAGATTGGGGGCTCATGCAGAGGGCAGGAGGCACCCCAGGTCCATCATGGGGCCACATTTCCTGCCACATGCTCCCAGCTCTTCTGCATTGAGCCCCTCCAGTCTTGGGTTCCCTCCATCTTGAGTCCCTCCAGCTCAGGTTCCAGGGATGTGACACCATCCAGGTATCCGTGGCCTGAGGGCAAGAGTCAGCCTTTCTGATTCCTGTTTTGTACTTTCATCCCCCAATTTGAATTGCAGTATGTAGTTGAATGATAAGGATGTGGGTGTTTTCTTTTCTTTTTTGGATCGACAGCAACTTGATTCACTTGTGCGTAGATATATATATCTTCTCTTCCAGGTTCTTTTCTGGTATAGGATGGTACAGAGTGTTGAATAGGATTCCTGTGTTACTCAGTGGGTCCTGGTGGACACTTTTTTTTTAAAAAATAATATTAGCCTCCCTATGTTAGACTGAATCAGTTCATTACTCCCTGTCCCACATCCGGCTCCATCACTTCATGGCAAATAGATAGGGAAACAGTGGAAACAGTGGCTGACTTTATTTTCCTGGGCTCCAAAATCACTGCAGATGGTGATTGCAGCCATGAAATTAAAAGACACTTCCTCCTTGGAAGGAAAGTTATGAGCAACCTAGACAGCATATTAAAAAGCAGAGACATTACTTTGCCAACAAATGTCCGTCTAGTCAAGGTTATGGTTTTTCCAGTGGTCATGTATGGATGTGAGAGTTGGACTGTAAAGAAAGCTGAGCACCGAAGAATTGATGCTTTTGAACTGTGGTGTTGGAGAAAACTCTTGAGAGTCCCTTGGACTTCAAGGAGATCCATCCAGTCCATCCTAAAGGAGATCAGTCCTGAGTGTTCATTGGAAGGACTGAGACTGAAGCTGAAACTCCAATACTTTGGCCACCTCATGCAAAGAGCTGACTCATGTGAAAAAACCGTGATGCTGGGAAAGATTGAGGGCAGGAGGAGAAGGGGACGACCGAGGATGAGCTGGTTGGATGGCATCACTGACTCAGTGGACCTGAGTTTGCGTAAACTCCGGGAGTTGGTGATGGACAGGGAGGCCTGGTGTGCTGCGGTTCATGGGGGTGCAAAGAGTAGGACACAACTGAGCGACTGAACTGAACTGAACTGTCCCAGAGTTTTTGTTTTTTTCTGGGGACCATTGATTCTTTTCTGAGTCTGTGAGACTGTTTCTTTTTGGTAAAGAAGTTCATCTGTATCCATTTTTAGATCCCAGCTACAAGTGATATCTTATGTTAATATCCCTCCCTGTCCCCCTCACCTCACTTGCTATGATCATGTCTAGTTTCTTCCCTGAGGCCTGCCAGGGCATTCTTTCCTGCTTGTTATGGCTGAGTGATGGTTCATCGTGTCTATGTACCCCATCTTCTTTATTCCTTGTGGACGTCTTTTTTTGCAAATGTTTTTTTCCCCCATTCTGAAGACTGTCTTTCTCTTTCATTTAGGGTTCCTTTGCTGTACAAACACTTTTAAGGTTAATTCAGTCCTGTTTTCTTTTTTTTTAAATATAAGTTTATTTATTTTAATTGGAGGCTAATTACTGTACAATATTGTATTGGTTTTGCCATACATTGACATGAATCTGCCCTGGGTGTAAATGTGTTCCCCATCCTGAAACCCCCTCCCACCTCACTCCCCATCCCATCTCTCAGGGTCATCCCAGTGCACTGGCTTTGAGTGCCCTCTCTCATGCATCGAACCTGGACTGGCGATCCATTTCACATATGATAATAGACATGTTTAAATGCCATTCTCCCAAATCATCCCACCCTCACCTTCTCCCACAGAGTCCAAAAGACTGTTCTATACATCTCTGTCTCTTTTGCTGTCCCGCATACAGGGTTATCGTTACCATCTTTCTAAATTCCATATATATTCGTTAGTATACTGTATTGGTGCTTTTCTTTCTGGCTTACTTCACTCTGTATAATAGGCTCTAGTTTCATCCACCTCATTAGAACTGATTCAAATATATCCTTTTTAATGGCAGAGTAATGTTGTATATATGTACCACAGCTTTCTTATCCATTCATCTGCCAATGGACATCTAGGTTGCTTCCATGTCCTGGCTATTATAAACAGTGCTGCAGTGAACATTGGGGTACATGTGTCTCTTTCAGTTCTGGTTTCCTTGGTGTGTATACCCAAGAGTGGGATTGCTGGGTCATATGGCAGTTCTATTTCCAGTTTTTTAAGGATTCTCCACACTGTTCTCCATGGTGGCTGTACTAGTTTGCATTCCCACCAACAGTGTAAGAGGGTTCCCTTTTCCCCACACCCTCTCCAGCGTTTATTGCCTGTGGACTTTTGGATAGTAGCCATTCTGATTGGTGTGAAATGATACCTCATTGTGGTTTTGATTTGCATTTCTCTGATAATGAGTGATGCTGATCATCTTTTCATGTGTTAGTTAGCCGTCTGTTTGTCTTCTTTGGAGAAATGTATGTTTAGTTCTTTGGCCCATTTTTTGATTGGGTCATTTATTTTTCTGGAATTGAGCTGCAGGAGTTGCTTGCATATTTTTGAGATTAATTCTTTGTCTGTTGCTTCATTTGCTATTATTTTCTCCCATTCTGAAGGCTGTCTTTTCACCTTGCTTATAGTTTCCTTCGTTGTGCAAAAGCTTTTAATTTTAATTAGATCCCATTTGTTTGCTTTTGTTTTTATTTCCAGTATTCTGGGAGGTGGGTCATGGAAGATCCTGCTGTGATTTATGCCGGAGAGTGTTTTGCCTATGTTTTCCTTTAGGAGTTTTATAGTTTCTGGTCTTATGTTTGGATCTTTAATCCATTTTGAGTTTATTTTTGTGTATGGTGTTAGAAAGTGTTCTAGTTTCATTCTTTTACAAGTAGTTGACCAGTTTTCCCAGCACCACTTGTTAAAGAGATTGTCTTTTCTCCATTGTATATTCTTGCCTCCTTTGTCAAAGATAAGGTGTCCATAGGTGCGTGGATTTATCTCTGGGCTTTCTATTTTGTTCCATTGATCTATATGTCTGCCTTTGTGCCAGTACCATACTGTCTTGATGACTGTGGCTTTGTAGTAGAGCCTGAAGTCAGGCAGGTTGATTCCTCCAATTCCATTCTTCTTTCTCAAGATTGCTTTGGCTATTCAAGCTTTTTTTGTATTTCCATACAAATTGTGAAATTATTTGCTCTAGTTCTTTGAAAAATACCCTTGGTATTTTGATACCATTGGTAGCTTGATAGGGATTGTATTGAATCTATAGATTGCTTTGGGTCGTATACTGATTTTCACTATATTGATTCTTCTGATCCAGGAACATGGTATATTTCTCCATCTATTTGTGTCCTCTTTGATTTCCTTCACCAGTATTTTATAGTTTTCTATATATAGGTCTTTTGTTTCTTTAGGTAGATATATTCCTAAGTATTTTATTCTTTTCGT
This sequence comes from Cervus elaphus, assembly GCF_910594005.1. Classification (NCBI taxonomy): domain Eukaryota; kingdom Metazoa; phylum Chordata; class Mammalia; order Artiodactyla; family Cervidae; genus Cervus; species Cervus elaphus. Next base: position 99,328,482 of record NC_057815.1, read on the forward strand.
TGCAAAGGTGAATGGAATTATTTCCTTAATTTCTCTTTCTGTTTTCTCATTGTTAGTGTACAGGAATGCAAGGGATTTCTGTGTGTTGATTTCATATCATGCAACTTTACTATATTCATTGATTAGCTCTAGTAATTTCTTGTGGAGTCTTTAGGGTTTTCTATGTAGAGTATCATGTCCTCTGCAAACAGTGAGAGTTTTACTTCTTTTCCAATCTGGATTCCTTTTATTTCTTTTTCTGCTCTGATTGCTGTGGCCAAAACTTCCAAAACGATGTTGAATAGTAGTGGTGAGAGTGGGCACCCTTGTCTTGTTCCTGACTTTAGGGGAAATGCTTTCAATTTTTCACCATTGAGGATAATGTTTGCTGTGGGTTTGTCGTATATAGCTTTTATTATGTTGAGGTATGTTCCTTCTATTCCTGCTTTCTGGAGGGTTTTTATCATAAATAGATGCTGAATTTTGTCAAAGGCTTTCTCTGCATCTGTTGAGATAATCATATGGTTTTTATTTTTCAGTTTGTTAATGTGGTGTATTACATTGATTGATTTGCAGATATTGAAGAATCCTTGCATCCCTGAGATAAAGCCCACTTGGTCATGATGTATGATCTTTTAATATGTTGTTGGATTCTGTTTGCTAGAAAATCCTTTGTTAAGGATTTTTGCATCTATGTTCATCAGTGATATTGGCCTGTAGTTTTCTTTTTTTGTGGCATCTTTGTCTGGTTTTGGAATTAGGGTGATGGCAGCCTCATAGAATGTGTTTGGAAGTTTACCTTCTTCTGCAATTTTCTGGAAGAGTTTGAGTAAGATAGGTGTTCAGTCAGTTCAGTTCAGTCGCTCAGTCGTGTCCAACTCTTTGCGACCCCATGAATCACAGCACGCCAGGCCTCCTTGTCCATCACAAACTTCTGGAGTTTACTCAAACTCATGCCCATCGAGTCAGTGATGCCATCCAACCAGCTCATCCTCTGTCGTCCCCTTCTCCTCCTGCCCCCAGTCCCTCCCAGCATCAGGGTCTTTTCCAACGAGTCAACTCTGTGCATGAGGTGGCCAAAGTATTGGAGTTTCAGCTTCAGCATCAATCCTTCCAATGAACACTCAGGACTTATCTCCTTCAGGATGGACTGAATGGATCTCCTTGAAGTCCAAGGGACTCTCAAGAGTCTTCTCCAACACCACAGTTCAAAAGCATCAATTTTTCGGTGCTCAGCTTTCTTTACAGTCCAACTCTCACATCCATACATGACCACTGGAAAAACCATAGTCTTGACCAGACGGACCTTTGTTGGCAAAGTAATGTCTCTGCTTTTTAATATGCTGTCTAGGTTGGTCATAACTTTCCTTCCAAGGAATAAGCGTCTTTTCATTTCATGGCTGCAATCACCATCTGCAGTGATTTTGGAACCCCCAAAAATAAAGTCTGACACTGTTTCCACTGTCTCCCCATCTATTTCCCATGAGGTGATGGGACCGGATGCCATGATCTTAGTTTTCTGAATGTTAAGCTTTAAGCCAACTTTTTCACTCTCCTCTTTCACTTTCATCAAGAGGGTTTTTAGTTCATCTTCACTTTCTGCCATAAGGGTGGTGTCATCTGCATATCTAAGGTTACTGCTATTTCTCCCAGCAATCTTGATTCCAGCTTGTGCTTCTTCCAGCCCAGCGTTTCTCATGATGTACTCTGCATATAAGTTAAATAAGCAGGGTGACAATATACAGCCCTGATGAACTCCTTTTCCTATTTGGAACCAGTCTGTTGTTCCATGTCCAATTCTAACTGTTGTTAGCTCTTCTATAAATTTTTGGTAGAATTCAGCTGTGAAGCCATCTGGTTCTGGGCTTTTGTTTGCTGGAAGATTTCTGATTACAGTTTCGATTTTTTTGCTTGTGATGGGCTTGTTAAGATCTTCTGTTTCTTCCTGGTTCAGTTTTGGAAAGTTATACTTTTCTAAGAATTTGTCAGTTTCTTCCAAGTTGTCCATTTTATTGGCATATAGCTGCTGGTAGTAGTCTCTTATGGTCCTTTATATTTCAGTGTTGTCTGTTGTGATCTCTCCATTTTCGTTTCTAATTTTGTTGATTTGGTTTTTCTCCCTTTGTTTCTTGATGAGTCTGGCTAACGGTTTGTCGGTTTTATTTATCTTTTCAAAAAACCAACTTTTAGCTTTGTTGATATTTGCTATGGTTTCTTTTGTTTCTTTTGCATTTATTTCTGCCCTAATTTTTAAGAGTTCTTTCCTTCTACTAACCATGGGGTTCTTCATTTCTTCCTTCTCTAGTTGCTTTAGGTGTAGATTTAGGTTATTTATTTGACTTTTTTCTTGTTTCTTGAGGTAAGCCTGTATTGCTATGAACCTTCCCCTTAGCACTGCTTTTACAGTGTCCCATAGGTTTTGGGTTGTTGTGTTTTCATTTTCATTTGTTTCTATGCATATTTTGATTTCTTTTTTGATTTCTTCTATGATTTGTTGGTTATTCAGAAGCCTATTATTTAGCCTGCATATATTTGAGTTATTAATAGTTTTTTTTTTTTCCCTGTAATTGAGATCTAATCTTACTGCACTGTGGTCAGAAAAGATGACTGGAATGATTTCAATTTTTTTTTTTTTAATTTACCAAGGCTAGATTTATGGCCCAGAATGTGATCTATTCTGGAGAAGGTTCCATGTGCACTTGAGAAAAAGTTGAAATTGATTGTTTTGTGGTGAAATGTCCTATGCATATCAATTATGTCTAGCTGGTCCATTGTGTCATTTAAGGTTTGTGTTTCCTTGTTAATTTTCTGTTTAGTTGACCTATCCATAGTTGTGAGTGGGGTATTAAAGTCTCCCACTATTATTGTGTTACTATTAATTTCCCCTTTCATACTCGTTAGCATTTGCCTTACATGTTGCGGTGCTCCTATGTTGGGTGCATATATATTTATAATTGTTATATCTTCTTCTTGGACTGATCCTTTGATCATTATGTAGTGTCCTTCTTTGTCTCTTTTCACAGCCTTTATTTTAAAGTCTATTCTATCTGATATGAGTATTGCGACTCCTGCTTTCTTTTGATCTACGTTTGCGTGAAATATTTTTTTCCAGCCCTTCACTTTCAGTCTGTATGTGTCTCTTGTTTTGAGGTAGGTCTCTTGTAGACAGCACATATAGGGGTCTTGCATTTGTATCCATTCAGCCAGTCTTTGTCTTTTGGTTGGGGCATTCAACCCATTTACATTTAAGGTAATTATTGATAGGTATGGTCCCATTGCCATTTACTTTGTTGTTTTGGGTTCACGTTTATACAACCTTTCTGTGTTTCCTGTCTAGAGAAGATCCTTTAGCATTTGTTGGAGAGCTGGTTTGGTGGTGCTGAATTCTCTCAGCTTTTGCTTGTCTGTAAAGCTTTTGAATTCTCCTTCATGTCTGAATGAGATCATTGCTGGGTACAGTAATCTGGGTTGTAGATTATTCTCTTTCATTACTTTAAGTATATCCTGCCATTCCCTTCTGGCCTGAAGAGTTTCTATTGAAAGATCAGCTGTTATCCTTATGGGAATCCCTTGTGTGTTATTTGTTGTTTCTCCCTTGCTGCTTTCAATATTTGTTCCTTGTGTTTGATCTTTGTTAATTTGATTAATGTGTCTTGGAGTGTTTTGCCTTGGGTTTATCCTGTTTGGGACTCTCTGGGTTTCTCGGACTTGTGTGACTATTTCCTTCCCCATTTTGGGGAAGTTTTCAGCTATTATCTCCTCGAGTATTTTCTCATGGCCTTTCTTTTTGTCTTCTTCTTCTGGGACTCCTATGATTCGAATGTTGGGGCATTTCACATTGTCCCAGAGGTCCCTGAGGTTGTCCTCATTTCTTTTGATTCTTTTTTCTTTGTTCCTCTCTGCTTCATTTATTTCCACCATTTTATCTTCTACCTCACTTATCCTATCTTCTGCCTCCGTTATTCTACTGTTGGCTCCCTCCAGAGTGTTTTTGATCTCATTTATTATATTATTAATTTTTAATTGACTCTTTTTTATTTCTTCTAGGTCTTTATTAAACATTTCTTGCATCTTCTCAATCCTTGTCTCCAGGCTATTTATCTGTAACTCTATTTTGTTTTCAAGATTTTGGATCATTTTTATTATCATTATTCTAAATTCTTTTTCAGGTAGATTCCCTATCTCCTCCTCTTTTGTTTGGCTTGGTGGGGATTTTTCATGTTCATCTACCTGCTGGGTATTTCTCTGCCTTTTCATCTTATTTAGATTGCTGTGTTTGGGGTGGCCTTTCTCTATTCTGGTAGTCTGTGGTTCCTTTTTATTGTGGAGGTTTCTCCCAGTGGGTGGGGTTGGATGATTGGCTTGTCGAGGTTTGCTGGTTAGGGAAGCTTGCATCAATGTTCTGGTAGGGGGAGCTGGATTTCTTCTCTCTGGAGTGCAATGGAGTGCCCAGTAGTGAGTTTTGAGATGGGTCTATGGGTTTGGTATGGCTCTGGGCAGCCTGTATATTGACGCTCAGGGCTATGTTCCTGCGTGGCTGGAGAATTTGCGTGGTATGTCTTGCTCTGGAACTTATTGGCTCTTGGGTGGTGGTTGGTTTCAGTGTAGGTATGGAGGCTTTTGGATGATATCTTATTAATTAATGTTTCCTATAGTCAGGAGTTTTCTGGTATTCTCAGGTTTTGGGCTTAAGCCTCCTGCCTCTGGATTTCAGTCTTATTCTTCTGTTAGCCTTAAGACTTCTCCATCCATACAACACTGATAATAAAACTTCTAGGTTAATGGTGAAAAGATTATCCACAGTGAGGGACACGCAGAGAGGTTCACAGAGTTACATGAAGAAGAGGAGAGGGAGGAAGGAGATAGAGGTGGGCAGAAGGAGAAAAGGGGGGATTCAAGAGGAGAGAGATAGATCTACACAGTACTCTGTTCCCTAAGTGTTCTCCATAGCCCAGAACACCCACAGAGATTCACAGAATTGAACTGAAAAGAGACAGGGGAGGGAGGAAATAGAGGTGATCTGGGGGAGACAAAGGAGAGTCAAAAGGGGGAATGAGTAATCAATATAGTAATCACACTCCTGAGTAAAAATGGGTACTGAAGGTTAGATTCTTAAATGTCCAAAATTGGTATCAAATACTGAAAAACAAAGATTAAAATTCTAGAGGTTAGACTCTTAAAAATACAATATTTAAAAAAAAAAAATTTAAGAAATATATATGAAGTTTGTTTTAAAAATAGGGTCCTTTTTTTTTTTTGCAAGGTTATAGTGGGTTATAAAAATGAAAATTAAGGAATAATGACTTAAAAAAAAGAAAAAAATTTAATTAAAAAAACAATAATAGTAAAAGCGTATCTAGGAATTTCTCTGGAGCTGTTGCAGGCAGTGTGGGTTCGGTTCAGTTTCAGATAGCTCCTTGTTGCAGCTTGCACTTCTCGTATCTATAGTCCCGTTTCGGTGTAGCCAGTGTTAACTACAGGGATTTTAATCTGTTGCACCGGTCCCTTCTGAAGCGGTTCCCTGTGTTTATTTGGCTTCTGTTTGCAGGCCTCTTCAGTGTCTAATTTCCGCCCTGACACAAGTGGGCGGAGGTGGTCTCTTGTTTAGGTTCGCTTGTTCAGTCGTGCTGTGGGGAGGGAGTAACGCTGCAAACAAATGTCACTGGCGTGGGTGGGGAGCACTCGCAGCGTTCTGGCCACACTGGGTTTGCCCCCGCTCACGGCGTGAATGCTTTCCCGGTCTACACTGCTCAGGCTCCTGGTTGCTCTCCAGGGAGCGGGCCCTGAGTTGCATGCACTTGCCAGGCCCAAGCCGCTCAGGATCCGGTTCTTGGGTACTCCACGAAGGCGGAGACTCGGTTAGGCCTGCGTTTTGTGCCTTCCCCGTCTGAGCAGCTCAGGGAACCGTGAGCTTGACGAGCGCACTCTCCCCAGGTGTAGCGCGACGTCTCTCCTCCACGGTCCCAGCCTCAGTTTCCGGGCGCGCTGGTCCGGTGCGCCTTGTGTCTCTTCTGGGGAGCTGATCTCTGGCTGCGACCCTCCTGGCGGATGTCAGCCATCCAGAGTCTCAGTAAGTGTTTGGTTAGAAACTGGAAGCCAGTTTGCAGTTTGGTAGGGGATGCTGTCTCTGGGGCCGAGTTTGCCCCTTTCCGGCTCTGCCTGGAGCCCCTCTCCCTGCTGCCTCCGGCGGGGGATGGGCTGGTCCGCAGCCCGGCTGGTCTTCTCTGGTATTGCTCAGTCCTTTGTTCTGTGAATGGGCTGGCTGTGCCTTAGGTTGGGGCTTTTCGCAGGTTAATTCTCTCTCTCTCTTGCTATCCCACAGTTTAAGTTGCTATCTCATGTTAGCTCCCTCAGATGGCCCTCAGGGCATTCAGGCCCGGTCCTTACCCTAAGCAATGCTGCCCGCTTCTCTCTGTTCAGCCCCCCTTTGCTGGTGGCGGATGCGAGCGTCTGGGATACTTTTCTGCTGCGAGTTGCTTTTAGGCATATAATCTGTGGGTTTTATTTATTTTTCCTCCCGGTTAGGATGCCCTCCAAGATTCGAAAACTTCCCCCAAACCCGCCGGTGAGAGGGCTTCCTGTTGTTTGGAGACTTTCTCTATTAAGTCTCCCTTCCCTGGACGGATCTCTGTCCCTAACTCTTTTGTCTGTCTTTTTATCTCTTGTCCTACTTCCTTTTAAAGACAATGGGCTGCTTTCTGGGTGCCTGATGTCCCCTGCTGGTGATCAGAAGTTGCTTTGTGTAGTTTGCTGTGCGTTCAAGAGTCCTTTTGATGAATTTGTGGGGGAGAAAGTGGTGTCCCTGTCCTATTCCTCTGCCATCTTAGCTCCCTCCCAAGTGCTCAGCCTTCTTTATGGTCCAGCCCTCACATCCGTACATGCCTACAGGACAAACCACAGCTTTGACAATATGGACCTGGCTTGTTTATACATTAGGGGCCTGCCGACCACGGCCATGGTGCCCTGACCAAGGGAATGTGTGACCCCAGGTAGGGGGGTCTGGGAACTGAGTCTCACCCCATCTGCGTGGGCCAGAATCATGTGCAGAGGGAGACCATACACTCGAAGTTAAGAAAAAGGGAAGAACACGTGTGAGGTTCACTTGACTTGTGTTTAGGAATCAATGCTTTTCAGTATCATTTTATACAGATCTCTGCCTATTTCCTCTTTACCCATGAGCGGCTCCCCATCCCTGGGGCTCCTGGAGACTCCTCAGGTGAGCTACCTGGTAATTATTCCAATTCACCAGCACGAGCATGGGGAGAAGGGAGCAGGTTTATCTGGGCAATTTATTGCAGGGCACATGGACCAGCAAAAAGCTAATGAGCAGCAGGTGAGGTTGCAGCTGTGATCTCCTTCCAGTAGACGTCCATACTCACTCAGCAGAGACCAGACCTGGCCCTCCTCTTCCAGCCCAGCTTCTGGTGTGTTCTCACAGAATCTCAGTGGGATAAGAGAAGACCCAGAATGCCAGCACCATGGCAGTGTGTTCAACATTATTATGATGGCTGTAAAAACAGTTACTATCACACAGAACTGAAGGGAATGTGGGAGAGCAGGAGGGGGAACCTGGGTCCCCAATGAGACCCTCTCAGCAGAGCTGGGCCTGGGTCAGGCTTGGAGGGTGTGACCGAGAGTTTGCTGGACAGGACGGCACATTTAGAGGGCCTCCTGCAGTGCAGGTTTCAGGGCTACATAACAACTAAGTGCAGAGCATGGTGGCTGAGCTGACGGCTGTGGATCCTGCAGGCTGAGCGCTGAGCCCTGAACGTTGGAAGGTGGTCTGGAGTCACAGGACGTGCTTGCTCTCTCTGCTGAGATGATCTCAATGGGGACCCAGGTTCCCCCTCCTACTGTCTAGAAGTGATCAGACAGCAGCCACTTTCCACAGTAAGCCCTGAGGAAACTCTGGAAGGAGAAGAATACCTGCCCTCTAGCAGCCACTAGGCTGCAGCCACTGCCCACAGTAAGCCCTGAGGAAACTCTGGAAGGAGAAGAATACCTGCTTTCTAGCAGCCATCAGGCTTCAGCCACTCCCCATTGTGAGCCCTGAGGAAACTCAGGAAAGAGAAGACAGGATACTTGCCCCAGATGGTGAGGTGTGTATCAAAGGGGATGATTTCAATGAGATGACTCTTGCACCTTCCCATACATTAAAAATACTAAATACCTTACCTTTAGATGTTGCCTGCATTTTTGAAGTCCTAAAAGATTCTTGCTGAATAAAATTTAACTCTCAACATCTACATTATAAATATTTTTATGTCTACACATATGAAATAGACACTTTCCAAAGAGCAACAAAAGAAGACAAATCTCAACATTCACCACACTGGCCCCAATGGTGGACACTCCCCAAAAGATGCAACTGATGGAGCAATTAGAACAATCATCACCCCTTTTCCCATAAGATTGTGGAATAGACACTGAGACTGGGGAATTATGCAGGGATGAACAAAATCTGACACCATGTCCAAAAAATATTTTTTTTCCAAATTATATCTTTTATTTTAACCTTTGCTTCCTGTTGGTCTGGTTGCTACAGGGATGCTGTCCATAAATAATGGCCTGCCTCAGGAAACCCCGCCCCTCTGCCTCTGTCCAGGACCTGTCCACCTGTGGATGGATACAGGAGGGAGAAAGTAACACATCTCCTCCTGAGACTGGCCATTCCAGGAGATGTTTGCCAGATTAATGACCTTTTCACTGTATTTCCTCACCTCCCAGCTCTGTGTTCTATCAAAGACACTGGCATCCAGACCCTGACAAGATGGTTTCTTCAAGATAGTCTGCTATCTTCTCAGTCTTCTGGCTTTCCAAGTAGGGTCATATTCCTTGCCTCAGCACTTCGCCTCTGGTTTATCGGCCTGTTGTGAGGCATGCAGAGTGAGCTTGGACTTGGTAACAATTCCACATGCCTTGCAGTCAAAAAATGAAAACAAAATGGAAGCAATATTGTAACAGATTCAATAAAGACACTGAAAATGGACCATATAAGAAGATCTGAAACCAAAAACCAAAAGGAACTCAGCGGTTGTCTGAAATATTTAGAAAGGATTTAGTACCCCTCTTGCCCGTACCCCCTGAAGCCACAGTAGACAGTTAGGCCCTGTCCATTCAGGACACCCTCTCCAGACCCCAGCTGGAGGTGCTCTGCCCCCAGTGCCCACCTGGGTCTCAGGAGTAGAAGAGACACACCCTGTGGAGTCTCCTCTCTGGTCCAGGGGAGCGTCACACCAGCCACCCTGTCTCCCTGCCCATAATAAATAAGGAGGGTTGTCAGCGATGCTGTGGGCACCTGGACTGCCTCATCCTTGTGAGATTTCGTGTGAAGACAACACAGAAGGGGAACCAGCCAAGGGGGATCCCGGGAGCAGTGAACTCCTCTTCACAGGGACCCTGTGAGACCCAAGACTCACTCTGCCCACCCTGCTCCCACTTTTGGGAACTGGCCTTTGTCATTCTCTGGGCAGGAGGTGGGAAGGACAACCCAGCCTCTCTTCCACCTCCTGAGACCCAGGTGGGCCGTGGGGGCTGCAGCACCTCCACCTGGGGTCAAGAGAGGGTGTCCTGAATGCACAGGGCCTAACCGGTCAGTGAGGCCGGCCCTTGTCCACAGTGCACTGACCTGCTGCAGGGTCTTGGGTTCCCTGGCATCCAGCTCCCCCATCGCCAACTCCAGCTTGGTGTCTTGGGAGCCCCTCACTGGCGGGCACCCAGCAGGTGAAAGCTGCATGCCCAGCGAGAAGGAGGAGAAGCTGGTGGGGCAGGGGTCCAGCATGGAGTGTCCAAGGCCCCTCTGCTCCCCCAGGAACACCCAGCCCCGCCTGCCGTGGGCTTTCTCCTCTTCAGTATGTGTCTTTGTGGCTGATGTTGCCAAACACCTTCCCCTGGAAGAGAAGGCTCCATGACCGTGGAAGGGGTGGAGCTGAGGAAGTGCTGTAGCCCTAAACCCAGAGAGCTTCAGAACTAACTTCCCTGAGCCCTGAACGTACTGCCTGTTACATCTGTACCAACCGAGGCCAAGATCCAGGCAGATTCTCTGTGGAAACAATTTCCAGGTCCAACAAGAGAGGACTTGTTAACCCACAGCTGAACTCCAAGACGTGGGACGTGCTGTAACTGTGGAGACTGCAGGGAAGATGTTTGAGAGGCTTCTTCCCGGGCGGCTCCCCGAGGCCCCTGGAGTTACTGGGCTCAGAGGCGGAGCACTCGCGCTTCTCTCCTCACTGCAGGCCAGACGGTGCCCCCAACCACACAGCCCTACTCCTCCACCTCCCTGAGTTCAACAGAAACCCCCGGTCACAAGGCCAAAGCGCAGTCTTCTTGGTGAGCAGAGCAGAGGCCGGTGGAAAGAGGGGTGGAGGCTGAAAGCTTCTTTGTAGTGGAAAAAGCCGGACGTGTGTTCCCGTGTGTGGTGGCCGCATGCTGCAGTAATTGATGTTCCCCACACAATTATGGGTGGGTTTTAGTTTCTGTATTTTCAAAATTTCTTTTTTTTTTTTAAACATCGGCATATTAAGAGAAAATTTTTGCAATCAACCATGAGCACTTGCAAAATAAGCTCTTATTTTTTTTTCCTTTTCCTAAAATGTCGCAGTTTTTTATGGTGACAGATGAACCGCCTCCTACTTTTAAGTATTCATTTAATTGGCTGCACTGGGTCTTAGCTGTGGCATGCAGGGCCTTCAGTTGCAGGATGTGGGAAATAGTGCCCTGACCAGGGATTGAACGTGGCCCCCTGTGTTGGGAGCTCAGAGTCCTAGGCTCTGGATCAGCAGAGAATGCTGCGATCTCCTACTTAAAGCAAGGTTATTTATTTATTTTGGCTTGCTGGGTCTTTGCTGCTCTGCCGGCTTGTCTCTGGCTGTCGGGCGTGGGGGCTGCTCTCTCGTTTCTGCGCTGAACTTCTCCCTGTGGTGGCTGCTCTGCTGGGGAAGCAGAGACTCCAGGCTGTTGTGCTGCAGTAGTTGTGAATGGACTTAGTTGCTCCACGGCACATGGGGTCTTCCCACATCAGGGATTGAACCCGTGTCTCCTGCATTGGCAGGTGGATTCATAACCACAGCACCACCGAGGGAGTCATTCCCCTCCCCGCTTCCTGCCAACATCCCATTTTAAAAAAAGGCTATAAATAATCTGTTTAGTAAGTTTTCAGGAGTCTGAGCTCTGAGGTCAGCGTCTGGGTGTCATTCTCCCAAAGGCATCTTGGCTTCAGATACTGGCTGGGCTCATGAGTCCAGTAAGCAGGGCAGGTCTGGTGGCTGAAGACAGGCTTGGCCTCTAGAGCTCTGCCCTCAGCAAATCACCCAGGGTCCCCGAGCCCTGGCAGCCAAGTAGAGCCGCGTGCAGCCGGGGCTGGTACAACCACGAGGCCGCCGTGGTCAGGGTGGAGCGGGCAGTGGAGGCAGCTGGCTGTCCGTCCCGTGACTGCTGGTGTCCTGTGTGACCGTGCAGGGCAGTCACGGTGTCAGGTGGGGCCTGGCCGCTGTCCTGGGGACAGGATGGGACCTCAGAGAGCTCGCATCCCCACTCCCCATCCCCCAGCTCCGCTTCAGATCCTGGCTTGTAGCTGCTGGCCGCTCCCTGGGCTGGGAGGCTGTGTAAAGCACCAGCCTCCTTGCTCAACGTCAGCTGAGACCCCCAGCTCTGGGGTCACACACCATCTGTGCCACCATCCAGGTCATCCCACTTCTGTGAGGGAGGGCCTGTGTGGGGCTGTGGGTGATGGGGAATTTGGGGGTGTTGTGGGCTGGCTCCTGGAGTCAGCTTTTTGAGGGGAGGGGAGGGAGAAGGTTTGACCTGCTCAGCCTTCCAGGGGATTCCAGGCCCAGCTCTGGTGGGAGGTGCAGGTGAGAAGCCCCTGCAGGTTTCTGGATCCCCACCGTTTTTCGGTTGAAGCCCCTCTGCTTACACCACCCCTAACTCTCCCTCCCGTGGCCCCGGCCTGAAGCCACAGAAGATCGGGAGTTTACGTGGCTTCCCTTCCTGTAGGGAAACCAAGCCACAGACAAACACGTTCCTTTAAGAAAGCATAGAAACCAGAAAATAATAGTGGGTGGTTATTACTGACATGGTTCAAGTAGAGACGCTTCACAAGCCTGGCACATGGAGGGAACTGAGGGCCGTTACCCCGAGTCGTGGACTTCGCACCCTCCGCCCCCCGCCCCGTGGCCCACTCTCCCCTTGGTGTCTTCTGGTGGCCTGGCGGACTTCAGCCTCCTGAGCCCCTCCTGGAAGGACCAGGCCAGGGCAGAGGTCATTCACAGAGGGGAGGTGTGGTCCACCTTAAGAACCTCATTGCCCCAGTCTGTGTCGGAGCTCAGTTCCGGGTCTGAGCAAGCGTGGCTTCCTGGTGCTGTCCCTACCCTCACTCACCCAGGGTGGGGGGGTTTGTGTCCACCTTGTCCCCTTGTGCAGCCTGGCCACCCCAGGACCCGTGCTGTGTGTGCATCTGCCCTGCTCACAGCGCACCCCGGGGCCCATCAGACTTCACTCATGACAGGGAAGTGTAAGGATGAACTTTTCCATGGTTAACAATTTCAAGGTCGCGACAGTGTTGACCACAGCACTCGGGCACAGGTAAGAGGCCCATGCAGAGAGAAGCCGCGGTGTGGGCTTCAAGGACCCTCCGTGTGGGGGTGGGATGGGGGCGGACAGGGATTTTCTGCAAACGCGGCTCCAGGCTCTGTTCTCGGCAGGGGGACGACTGTGGGCACTGCCTGTCTGTGGAGGGGCCCTGGGGCTGCCCAGCTCAGCAGGAACGGCAGGGCTGGGAAGGGAGGTCGGCCTCCCTTAGCACCCCTGACCTCACAGCCCCTCATCAGGGCAGCCCAGTGCCTAAACGGACCCTTCCTCGTCTAGCTCTGAAGACCTGGAAGGTGTGGGGGCTGGAGGACATGCAGAAAACAAAATTCTGTAAAGCAATTATCCTTCTATTAAAAAATAAAAAAGATTAAAGAAAAAACACAAAGGACAGCAAAGGTGGGGCTTGCGTTCTCAGCCAGCCTAAGCCAGATTCTGCCTGTAGTTCCGCATCAGACCAAAATGCTGGTGTTCCCACCTCGTATCACAGATGAAGAGAGAGAGAATAGCGAGAATAGAGACACAGAGAGGTTGAGTATCTTGCCCCAGCTCACATAGCTGCTGAGGGCAGGGCTGAGAACTGGACTCCTGTGGTCGACTCTGGAGTCCAGATGCTGTGATGACCCTGAGGGAGCGGCAGAGACCAGACGGCCCATGCTGAGACAGGCGCGCGCACACACACACATGCACGTGGCCTTCACCTTTGCGGCTACAGAAGTCAGAGGGGACCAGAGGTCCACCAGGAGAGGTCAAAGGAGAGTCGGGGTCTATAAGGAGAAGAAGCCACACTTCCTAGGAGGCGGGGGAATCCCTTTTCTGGTGAGTCTGTCTCAACCCCTACATTCCTCTCCCTGGACCCAGGAACTAACAGTCCAGTGACCTATCTGAGTTGGCTCTAAAATTAGGCCTTCCCAGGGGTTCAGCTATGGCTGGACCCCACTACTGTCAGTGATAAGGGGGGAATGAGTACATAGTCTGGGCTTCAGATTTGTTTGGAGACAAAATTTATTAGAAGAGGAGTACTAAAAAACCACGAAGGCAATTGACATGAACATATCTAGAACACTTAAGAAACCCTCTGCTGTTTATCTACCTCCTCTCCTGTCATGAAAGTGGAAGGTCTATTTAACAAGTAATTCTGTGCTTATCACACTCTTTCTTTAAAATATTTATCATATCTTTATTTATTTGGCTGTGCTGTGTCTTGGTTGCAGCATGTGGGAGCTAGTTCCCCAATCAGGTATTGAACGTGGGTCTCTGCATTGGAGTCTTGGCAACTGGACCACCTGGGAAGTCTCTCCTCATTCTCCTGGGGACCTTAATGGGTCACAGGCCTCCTTTGAGGCCCCCTTAGAGCTGAGGCATGGGGTGGCTGCAGTAATCCTCCTGTGGCTAAGGTGTGGTTTGTTGGTCATGACTCACTTACACTCCCCGTAAACATAGGGCTACTCCCCTGTGTGTGTCCTCTGGTGTCTGATGAGGACGGACTTGTGACTGAAGCGTCGCCCACACTCCCCGCAAACATAGGGCTTCTCCCCTGTGTGTGTCCTCTCGTGTGAGATGAGATGGGACTTCTGACTGAAGCTTCGCCCACACTCCCCGCAAACATAGGGCTTCCCCCCTGTGTGTGTCCTCTCGTGTCTGATGAGGACGGCCTTCTGACTGAAGTTTCGCCCACACTCCCCGCAAACAGAGGGCTTCTCCCCTGTGTGTGTCCTCTCGTGTGTGGTGAGACTTGGCCTGTCCTTGGAGCCTTGCCCACACTCTCCATACATGACCCTCATAATCCCTGAGACCCCTGCCCCCGTGAGTAATGTGCCTGTGTCCTCTGGATTCAGTTTCTGGCGTGTGCTGGGCTCTTCTTTCATTCTCTCAGGCACCCCAGAACCCCCCATTTGTCCTCCGGGTGTGTAGGAAGAGACCCTTGAAATCCTCTTCAGCCTTACGCTTTTCAGCAAAGGTTGGGGCCTGTCCTTGACCCCCTGACCCTCAGGTTTGTCGCGCAGGCTGTGTGGATCTGAATATCGCTGATTTTGATTGCCTGGGCAGGGATCCTCTGGTTGCAGGAGGTCTCTTTCAGATGGTCTCAGGAGGGTCTGAGAGGGGTGACTGCGTTGGGTGTGTTGGCTGAGGAATTTCTGACTGGAGAAGGCCAGAGAGCAGGAGGCACATGGGTGGATCTTGGGCTTCGGTTCTGCTGAAAGAGGAAGCTTTTGGTCAGGTAGCTGGTTTGCCGTGGTCAGGCCTGCTTCACTAATTATCTAAGGGTTGACAGTGCACGTTTTGTCTCCCATCGAGTGTGTCTTTATAGTCCACTTTTCCACTCCACTCTTATTCTCTACATCTACAGAAATCCAGGAAGTTGGTGTCAGGGGCCTTTTCTACATATCACCCAGATAGGGACCTTCGAGCAGCATCAGAGGCAGCATCTCTCCTGATAGAGGTGGATCTGTAGGGAATTTCCCTGCGTGTAAGTGTCTGAAAAGTCATGTCACAGTGGCCACAGGTATTTACCCTACTGAGGGATAAGACTTGATGACTCAGGTGAAATCTTCTGAGTGGCTCCCTGTGAGGGGAAAGGGTCTATTAAGTTAGGGGCGCCTGGCCTGGAGCTCTCTGCATATGGGAGGCAGCACAGGTGGTGGTTAGAGCAGGTGTGGGTAAATCTGACTTTGTGGCTCCTTGTTCAAAGAGCAGCCTTTGTGCCGATCTCTGCAGGAAGTGGGTTTGAGACTGGATGAGACCGAGCGGCCCAGGTCCCACTGACCACAGATCTCTGGCTCCTGCGGCCCAAACAGGTTAACAAATTGCTCCTCTCTCAGTTTCCCATAAATCATAAAATAAAGACATATCGTTTCTCAAACCTCACCAGTTCTCATACCTCATTTATTTCATTCAGGCTTAGTCCATTTAACGTGCACTAGGAAGCCCTATTTAAAAATACATCTCCAGCCAGACTTTTCACACCCTCACTCCCAAGCATCTTCAGCCAGCCCACTCTCCCCTCATGTCTGGCAATGAACTGACCTCTGAGGGGACTCCCCGCTGCTGTCTCTTCCCAAAAATGAACCAAAGCATCGTCTTAGCAGAGAGAACATGATGCTTGCAGCTGAAAGACGCGCGGTTGTTCTGTGTCACCCAGGAGGACCCCTGGGGCCTGCACGTGGACACAGGCCCTGAGGCTTCTGTGTCCCGTCCAACTTCCTTCCTCTCCCTCTGTGCTTCCTCCCACGACACCTGGCATGGCCTCTCTTCCAGGCCCTGAGTCTGAGGCACTGGCTGCTCCCCTGCCTGGAATCCTTTCCCTCAGGCGTTATCTCTGCAGAGACCCTGCTGCACCGTCCTGCACCACACCCCACCCTCTGCTCACGCTGACCCGAGGCAGGTTCCCTGCGCTGGTTTTCCTCAGAGCACCAGCCTCTGTATGGTATGAAGCCTCTGCTGCCCCAGGGCAGTGGTTCTGTCTGTTTCGGTGCGTGGAGCTCCGTTTGGCACAGAGTGTGATCTCACGTGACAACAAAGTGGAACAGTAACTGAGTGCACATCACTGTACATGTGTTGCTTAGAAATGGGAGGAAATGAGGAAGAAACAGGTAAAGGGTAGAAAGTTGGTAGGTGCTGGAAATGTTGTTTTTTGCTTCTAAGCCTTTCAGCAGAAGGTGATGTTACCCATTTTTTTGCATGAAATATTAAAAATCAGAACTAGCATTTTGAATATAATAATTTTTCCTAACAATCATATGACAAGAATAAATTCTGAGGCATTTTAATTGCAACTCAACTGACTTTGGACTGGATTGTACTCTGCTCTGAAATGGGACCACGGAGGCTCCCAGGATGGGGTGTGGTGCTGGAAGAGGGCTGACACTCACCTCCCCCGGTCGCGAGCTCACTCTTCCCCCTGCTGTCCCGCTTGATGCCAAGGTCCTGACCATACTCGTCCCCGTACCAGACCAGCAGCTCACAGCCCGGCCTGACCACCTGGCAGGTTCGGTAGAAGATCTGCCCATGATACTGGAAGGCCACCAGGTTCTGCTCCTCGTCGTCGCGGGCACAGTTCACATACCTGGAGTCGAGGCCGGGAAGGGGAAAGAAACCTCAGGTGATGAGTGCCCTCCACTCTCCCACCATGCCCAGCTCCTTGCCTTCCGCCTCTGAGGCCGCCCCTCATGTGGACCTTCTGTTCACACCTTCGGCCAAGCCATGTGAATTCCCATGCTTTTCTCTCCTTACCTAATTAGCCATTTTTCCAGAGTCCAGTTCCAGACTCATCTCCACCTGAACTGTCCTTGAGTCTGGTGCCCTCCAGCTCCTCTAAACTCTGAATTAAGTTCTCTTTCCTCCATAGGACTTGGTGCTCCTTGGCTAACAGACAGCCCTCAGCACTCACCCCAGCCTGCCTTCTCTCCACAGGCTACCTCCCATCTCCTCACGTGTATCCAGGGTCCTATTCGCTTGCCCATCCCCTCCCACAGAAACTTGGAGAGAGCGCTGATATAGCTTGAGACACGGAACAGTAATTGTTTGTTCACTGTCTGCCTGCCCTGATGAAAGGAGAGGCCCTCAGAGAATGGCCCCATTCAGGGCCATCCTGGCCCCCATTCCTTCCGAGGCCTCAGGGCCCACTTCTCACTGCAACCAAGCCTGAGGAGGTTGTTGCCCACATAGAGTCAAGGTCTCCTGTATTCGGTTATCCTGGCACTGTGTAGTTACTCAAAGATAGAAAAAATAAGGTTACTCTTCCTAAAATCAATTGGCTAATGTCTGTCTGCAGTATGTTCTCCAAAAGGACATGGGTTGTGTGATCTGCTTCAGTAACGAAGTTCACTGTCTAAACTGAAACATAAAGTGCGTGGTAAGTGTCCATTAAGTCAGTTAAAGTGTCCCTGGTGAATCTAGACTCCTCAAGTTGTTTTGAAGTCCACCAGTTTTGTTCAGCATATAGACTTGTATCTTGACGGCACATGCCATATTTTTATTTCCTTCTTTCTAGTGTCTTTTGAAATGAAAGAGCATGATATGGAGGGAAAAGAGGAAAGAAGATGTGAAAGCTGTTGAGGGAGATGGGTTGAGAAGGAAAGGGGCGTGGGATGGAGGGAGTCTCACTGTCTACACACTGCAGCCTCACTGCACTCACCTCATCCAGTTGGCCCAAGACGTGTCCTTTCCATCCACATACTCATAGCAGTTCCTCCCTTTGGTGATCTGAGTGTCAGAGAAAGAGTTACAAGCTTTCCTCTTTCTTTTATTTTTTCTTGGTAGGAAGATATAGAAGAGCTATTTCCCTCTGTAGTCATTGGTGCTTTTCAGCCTGCATGGATTTACCTGCCAGTCGGACCCCACGGTAAGCCCCTTACTCATCATTGCAAGTCTGAGTCTCTTGGTTCATTGAAGGCAAGGGCTCCACAAGGGAGGAGTCACTTCTGTGTGTCTGTACTACTGTGTTCCCACCTCTCCTCAGACCTTTAGATAGAGGTCCTGAGTGTGTGTACACAGTGGTCCCAGCTCTCCTCTGACCCTTAGATAGAGGTCCTGAGTGTCTGTACACTGTGGTCCCACCTCTCCTCTGACCTTTAGATAGAGGTCCTGAGTGTCTCTACCCTGTGGTCCCACCTCTCCTCTGACCGTTTCATAGAGTTCCTGAGTGTCTGTACACTGTATTCCCACCTCTCCTCTGACCTTTAGATAGAGGTCCTGAGTGTCTGTACACTGTTGTCCCACCTCTTCTCTGACCTTTGGATAGAAGTCCTGTGTGTCTGTAGACTGTGTTCCCACCTCTCCTCTGATCTTTAGATAGAGGTCCTGAGTGTCTCTACACTGTGGTCCCACCTCTCCTCTGACCTTTAGATAGAAGTCCTGAGTGTCTCTACACTGTGGTCCCACCTCTCCTCTGACCTTTAGAGGGAAGTCTTCTGTTGACGCCCAGGGCACACAGTACCCAGGGCTGACTGTGTCATTGCTGACCGTGTTATCACCATGTGCGTCCTTGCATGTAGACATGAAGTACCCCCCACCACATACAAGCCATTAGAGGCCATAGGACAGGGAAAGGGGTGCTTCTCACCAGCCAGGCGTATCCACTGTTGGCGGCCTCTTCATCGTCTGTGATCTGGCCCTCATAGGGTCCAAAGTGCAGGCCCAGCGGCAGATCGGACGCCTCGTTCCACACTCCAAGCCCAGCGTCAGGGATGCCCGACAGTCTGATGCTCAACCCAGGGGGCAGCGTGAGGGCTGAGCGATTGGCATGCCCCTTTTCCACTGCACAGTCCTTTACAAAGGTTGGGGGCCCATGGGCAGCACAGCTGTCGATGAAGAAGTTCTGACACTCCTCACAATCTGGAGGTGAGAACAGGGATGAGAGGAGGTATAGTGATGTTGCTGGTCGTAACGACCTCCTCGAAAGAACTGGGGCACTCATGGTGTTAGGGGAAGCACACTGGTTGGGACCGCCCACCCTGGCCAGGCACCATAGTAACCATTTGCATGAGTTGTTTTATGACAGGAGATCCTGATAAGGAATACGGAACTAATAAGCCACCACCAACCGGAAGAGTTCGGGAAAGATCAAAAGGAGACACCGCATGTCTGTCCACTTCCCAGAATCCCTCTCGCTAGCATCCACCTTGGCTGTGGGATGCGTCAGCCATCAGGAAAGACTCTGAATTAAAATGATTCGCCAAAGACCACCCGGAAACTAATCCATCACCATAAAACCTGAGACTGTGAGCCACGGGGCAGAGCAGTTCTCCTGGGTTCCCTTACCTCCTGCTCTCCACTCAGGTGCCCTTTCCCAAGAAAATCTCTTGCTTTGTCAGCATGTGTCTCCTTGGACAATTCATTTCCGAGTGTTAGACAAGAGCCCTGTTTTGGGACTTGGAAGGGGTCCCCCTTCTTGCAACAAATGGCGACTCTGGTGGGACTCTTCTTCGCTGAGACTGATATCCTGACCACTCGGGGTACTCAGGGGCCAGCTTGCCTGCCAATAGGCCAGACCCAGCGGCTGCAACTGGGACCTTTTTGTCCCTGGTCTTCTTCTGGTGCGGACAACTGGCCAGAGTGCCCCAACCGGTAAGGAACAAGAGACTTTGTTGACCTCTCCCCTTCCCTCTCTCTTTCCTCTCCCTAGCCCTTCCTATCCTTCCCATTTTTCTAGTCCCCTGGTCCTGGACGCAGGAATCTGGTTGAAGGGCCTCAGCTTGAGCTGAGGATTGGAGACCTATCACCTCCTCTTGGCAGAGAACTCGAATTTTCTGGTCTGGTTTCTGGTAGGGCCGGGTTCCAGTCCTCCCTTTTCTGGAAGCCCAGGGAAAAGTCCCGTAATGCCTGGGTGTCTGTAGGTGGCAGGAGACGTCTGTAAGGCCACCCCTTTTGTCCCCCTTTCCCGCCTCCTCCTCCTTCTTCTTTCAACCTGGCTTCCTTTCCTCCTTTTGAAATCTTTGAAGACATCTGAAGTTTGGTGTCTCTATGGAAGGTTTTCTGAGAGACTGTATTCTTGTATTTAAGGGAGTGTCTGATGAGGACTGCCAGGTTTATATGTGTGTGTTTTAACTCTGCTCTGTGTTGTGATTTGTGATGGCCATTTTGCTTTGTCTGGCCACCATTTAGACCTGCTGCCATTTTGTTAGAACTTGATTTTCTTTCCCTGTGCCTTGAGACCAGGGCTCTCAGGAACACTTATATAGACCATCTCTAACTCCTGAGACTGAGAGAAAAAGGAAAAAAGCCTTTAAAAATGTTATTTATTTCAACTTTTTTATAAACTAGTAAATTTTATATTGTAATATCTAATTCATAACCTAACTTAGAAAATGAAGCTAGATCTTGCACTGTGTCTGTCTAAATATGTTTTGGTATGTCTTTGTCTCTGGGTAATATTTTTTTAGGTTAATTTGTAAATTAGCTCTATTTAATTGGCTTAAAAAAAGGTAAGTGCTTACAAATCAAATAATTCTAAATTAAACAATAAATTCCAGGTTTAGGTGAACTGGGAAATATTCAGTACTAAATACCTGATATTAATGTTTGTTTGTTGACCTATCTAATATAGACATGTCTTAGAGTAATTAACATCAAGTAGAATATTTTCATTGTACCTAGGTTTAATATAAGTTAAATATTATACCTCTTACAAGTTTGTCAACAAGGAAATTACCTCGAGTGAAAAAACTTCTAAAAAATGTAAATGAGGTATGAGTTTGTATATAAACTCTATTAAGAATAATTATTCTTTAAAAATATCTGTCTACAATAGTCTCCCCAGATAGGCATAACTTGAATTTCTAAGGGTCGTGCTAAACTAAGTATTGGAAGTCTATTAAATAATTAGGTCATTTCCAAATGAAATAAGATTTTGAAACATTTACTACTAAACACTGATTTCCTTTTACAGAAAAACTAAAGAGATTTGGGACTATAAATGAATAATGTTTGATGCCATCCTAAAATGTTTTAAGAAAGCAAGGGTTTTAGAAATTATCACTGGTATTTATGCTCACCAATCTATAAAATGCTAATATAAAAGTTAGCTCTTGGTTGCTAAAGGAAAGCAGGAAGTGTGCTTTCAGTAAAAAAGTATGAAAAAATACTAAAAAGAGTTATGCATGATCAGGATTTTCTAAAATTGGATTACAATTAGTTAGATAAATGGATTTTGTTAGGAATGACAGGGTCATAAGAAAACTGGTTAGAGCCACTTAGGTCCAAGATGGCGGAGCTGACTTTCACTAGACCTTGAGCCTTGGTATTTACGCCCATTGTGACATATCAACACGCTAAATGATACACCCATCAACATTGACTAAATCTGACCAAATGTTCTAAACGCTTTTAATTGATCTTTTCAATAAAACTTCCTAAATCGAATTCTTTTGAAGTTCCTTGGACATCTAGCTAACTTTGGGGTGCTTCAGAGGGCCCCTGAAACATCCCAAAGAGAGATATTAAACTGTGTTTATTTGGTTGGTTAAATTACACAAAAAAGATTATCAAATGAGTAATAAATCTGCTCATGTTATAATGTATGATAAAATTACTAATACAGATATCCTAGAAATTATATGGAGTTCTTAACATTTTGATATGTCTTGGTGTTCTAATTAGAAACCTGATGACTTCACAAAAGTTAACAAAGGACTGAATGAACCAGCGAATATGCTTATAACTTATGGTTTCTATCTAAAAAAATTACAGGTTTGAATCTTGTGTTTTCCGGGAGTAAGGAAAACCTTCCTCTCAAACTAATTATGAAAATAATTTGGTAAAATTATATGTTATGAACAAAACAATTATATTTTCTCTCTATCTGACTCCTCCAGAAATTTGGAACTCTTAGGTTTCCAGTAAGTTTATCAAATGAGCTAGGAAGGTTATCTCACTAACAGGTAGAAAAATCTCAAGGAATTTTTGAGCCCTTAAAAAGAAAAGAGTTCACCTTGATTTGTTAGACAAAATCTGTGATAAGCCTTTGGTGTGAGTTTCCCAGCCCTATTTTATATTAAAAGTTCAGTCTGAGATTCTATAAATGTTTCAGCAAAATAAAAAGTCTATAAACAATTATGGTTATATAAATCATTAGACCAAAATTAGTGAGAACAGACCTGTTTTGCAAACAAACTAGCCTTAATTTGGTTATATTTGATAAAAATGAGGGTAACTTTAGGAAAAAAAAAAAAAGATATTTCAAAAAATGTTATAATCTCAGTTAATGGAGGTCTGCATGTAGTAAGACTCATTTCTTAGATAGTTCTTTGCTGTTCTGTGATATTAATGTAAAATTTAATTGAATTCTTAAAGAACACCCTAAGTTTGTTTCTGAAGCTTATCTCAGTAATCTGTCTTTGGATGAAGATCAGATGCCTCATGACCTGCAACCAGGACTAGAAAAAGACATAATTTAGGAGACTGTCTCCAACCTGGATAGAAGGGCTTTTTATCAGGTACTCTTAACTAGCTCATGCACAATGAAACTGAAGGAAAATTAACTCTTAGATTAATTCCCACTTCCAAAGGCCCCTACACTGGATTGGTCTATAGAAAAGACAGCCGACCTGATCTCACCTTCAAATGATGCTCAAACAGGAAAAACTACACTACACCAGGATGAAAAGACAACTACATCAGAGGTAGGCAGCTTGCCCAAGATGCTGGATCTGCTTCGTATGATCATTTATAGTGTTTTCTTGACTTCTTAGACCTTTGCATATAAATCAAATGCTTTTCTATCATAGGCCTGATCCTATGCTAGTTTTAGAAATCAATCCAATTTTTGGGTTTGTGGCCAATTACCTGTATCCAATTCTGGGTTACCTTGGTAAATTTCTCTACTATAAGACTCTAACTGGTTGGCCCTGAAAAAATTTACTTTAAAAAAAAAATTATAGTCATATTCAGGTCACTGTGATGCTACTAGATGGGATCCCCTCACTGGGCCAATTAATAATGCCTGCTCTGACTCTGGCCATAAATTTGAGCTTTTTTCTATCACTCAGGCTTAATCAGAGCAACAAGAAAAGTTTCAGCAAAAAAAAAAAAAAAAAAAAATCTCCCACAATTATGAGAAGGATTTATATAGATAACACCATGCTATGGTAATTTAGGTTTAAAGTCTCCTCTGTGTTGGAAACAATTAAATCATACTAAGGATAATCTGTCTAGTAACACTAAAAAACTGGGCTATGTGCCTTATAGACGGTGGTGCCAATGTATAATTTCCCTGAAAGATAAAGATTTGTACAGAGTAGACTAAGTCAGACGACCTGAGTTACACTGGGCTATGTGCCTTATAGATGGTGGTGCCAATGGATAATTTCCGTGCAAGATAAAGATTCGTGCAGAGTAGACTAAGTCAGACGACCTGGGATATACTGGGCTACATCTAATGGAAGCTCTTAAGTCTTACTTGTGACTTTACTAATACTGCTGGCTATGCTCTTTGTATTTCACCTGTTTTACAAAACTGCTGTTTCTTACACTGCCAAATGTGTGACTGGGGCCTCTGACAAAATAATATATAGTTCCCTATGAGATCGATGATGATAACAGTGTAACTCTAGATATGAAAAAAAGCAACAAGAGGGAATGTCTTCCTGGACCAAGAGGCTAGTAAGACAGGTGGTCCAGAGAATTTTGGATACTGTTTAATGGCCTAGTCCAGTAACAGCACATTGAGTGGCCTGTCAATAAAATCTTTGCCAAGCCTGAAAATGGACATTCTCAGCACCATGGGATAAAATGGTCATGAAATGCCCCCCTCAAAATCATGGTCAAGTTTATGAGCAAAAAGGGGCTCTGCCAACTGAAGATTGACACTTGCCATCTACATCTACAGAGATTAAATCACGGCCTGTGCAACTGCTGACTTTCAACAGCCCTGAAAGGAGTTCAGGGTGAAAATCAGGAATGAGGCACTCGGTGCTCTGATAAAAACTGGCAGAACAGGCCTTCAGATAGTTAGATCTTTTCAAGAGATTTTATTAGTCCCAATTCTTGCATCTTCTCATACCTAGAGAAACACTGACGTCAGTAATGGTGACATCTGCTTTGGCTATTAAGGAAAATTTTACAACTAAAAGTCAAAATAGAGTATTCAACTATGGTTCAGACATCCTGGAAAATAACCAGATGTTGCTATGGGTGTAATTTCAGATTAGACGTTATATTGCTAAACACTTGAGTTTTCTGAGTCGTGTCAGGCTTAGATGCCACCATTATCAAAACAATGTCTGCTGGATGCTAATAACTTCTATCTTACTTTTTATAAAACTAGACAACTGGCCACCTGGCTAAAAGTCTCCCTGAAGTGCCAGGACTAGACTGGGTTTCAGGCCTATTCTTAAAAAAAAAGAGATTTATTTTGTCTATTAAAATTCCAGTTATCCCTCTTCCAGCTACTACTAATTGCGTCTGTTACAACAAAATGGCAGACCAAAAGATTGAGATTTTAATCATACAAGGCTCAGATCTAGGACTTAGAACTCAGGAATACTTCCAATTCAGTGTCTCTTCTCCAAGCTGAGGCAGTCCTATGCCCCATTTTGACAAAAACTTATCACAGTCATAGTTGCCCTGTTCCCTAAATTAAAACTGAGCAGGACTCTGTGGGTGGCAACTCTGGAGTACAGATCTGCTGTGTGTTCCCCGTTTCTTATCTGTAAGATATAGGCTTCATTCAGCCTCCTTGACCTTCCCTGAGTTCCAAAGGGTGGATTCAAACGATTGCAAATCAGGGAAGGGAGAGAATACAGAGACAGGAGAAACAATCAAATGGTGGTACAGCCTTGAGACAGGGTCCTGGTTCCTACTCAAAGAAATATGCATAACAATGTCTTTTGAGTTCTTCTACAGAACTGGAGCCACCACCCAGGTGGAAGATGGTAACTTCAGACTAAACACAAGATTCCTGGAGCACAGCTCTGTTCCTTCACCACCAGCCAAGCAAAAAAAAAAAAAAAAAGTCACAAACCCTGCAGCCCTCACTCCAAATGTTGCCTCCTATTTCTGGGGACCAGTGATGACCATCCTGTAAGGTCTCCTGTTTGGCCCCTGTCTATTTCATCTCTGAGAGGCACCAACAGTTTCAAACTAAATTGCTGTTATTACAAGAGTAAAAGCTGGTTTCAGATATAGAACACCCCAACTTAGATCAGGTAGAGAGAGACTTCTGCTCTGCTAGGCAGGCCCATGCCCAGGCACAGCAGGAAAAATTTACAGAAGAAAGAGACCTCTGCCCCAATTCCCAAGAATCATCTTGAGTATAAAGTCTCTCAGGGGGGAGTTGTTAGGGGAAGCACACTGATTGAAACTGCCCACCCTGGCCAGGCACCATAGTAACCATTTGCATGAGTTGTTTTATGACAGGAGATCCTGATAAGGAATACAGAACTAATAAGCCACCACCAACCGGAAGAGTTTGGGAAAGGTCAAAAGGAGACACCGCATGTCTGTCCACTTCCCAGAATCCCTCTCGATAGCATCCATCCTGGCTGAGAGATTCGTGCGCCACCAGGAAAGACTCTGAATTAAAATGATTTGCCAAAGACCACCCGGAAAATAATCCCATCACCATAAAACCTGAGACTGTGAGCCACGAGGCAGAGCAGTTCTCCTGGGTTCTCTTACCTACTGCTCTCCACCTGGGAGCCCTTCCCAATAAAATCTCTCGCTTTGTCAGCATGTGTCTCCTCAGACAATTCATTTCCGAGTGTTAGACAAGAGCCCAGTTTTGGGCCCTGGAAGGACTCCCCCTTCCTGCAACAATGGCATTTGGCCTCGATCCTGCACCCCAAGTCATAGAGGAAGGGGATGACTGGGGGACCAGATGGTGAGGTGAGGTTAGTGGACCAAGGCCTCATAGCCCCTTCTCCGTGAGTGGGCCAGCGGGGTCACTCACAGAGGTAGTCGTCATCCTGGGGCTCGCTGACCTCTTGGTACACGTGGCCCTTTCTTTCTCGCAGACTGTACCTCTTCACTCCAGTCTCCTTTCCTCTGAGTTCTAAGATGGAGAACAGAAGCTAAGAAGGCTGGTGGGGTCTGGAGAATTAGTCCCTGTTTTATCAGAGAGTGTGAGATCTCCTACCTGTCCATTTATACACTTTGTTAAAACTTTCTTACATGTATTTTTCAAACTTTTACTTTTGTAATTTTATGCTTTATTGTTCCATTATTTATTTTTTGGCCACGCTGCATGGCTTGTGGGATCTTAGTTCCCTGACCAGGAATGGAACCCACACCTCCTGCAGTGGAAGCGTGGAGCCTTAACCACTTCACCACCAGGAAGTCCCTCCTCTATACTTTTTTTAATTTCCCTTTAACTACTGGTTCAGGAGACTGAGGCTCCACTGACCACAGATGCCCAGTTCAGTGATAGCATCCTGCACTTCCCGTTAGTAGGTTTAACTTCTGAACCTTCTTACTTAGGAAATAGTTCACCGACACATCTACTCAGAAAATATGTGTTAAGGGCACATGACACGTAAGGCACTGAGCAGAGGTCTGGGCATAAACACTAACAAAGCTCGGTTCCCATTATCACAGCTGGATTTATTGAACTACTTGTAGGTGTCAGATTTTGCATTTAATGTAAGGCTTTCAAGCACTGTATGAGTTATGTATCCTTATCTTCACTTTACCGACAGCAATCAGGACCTCAGAAAATGTATAAGATTTTCCCAAGGCCCCAGTGACAACTTCATGTCTCAGATCAGTCCAGCTTGAACCCCCGCCTACCCAAAGTCCATGCCACACACCTAGGCCATACTTATTAGTTTTTTCTACAGGGATTATAGGAACTAATTAGAGGAACTCCCCAAATTTTCTCTTACCGACTTTTTGTCTGGGGTGCTGTCCAGGGGTCCTTGCTTTTCTGTGATGGGGCACTGGTTTCTGAGCCTGCTTGGAGCCACTTGTTTTCAGCAATTTTGCTGCTCCCGGTAATTCCTTCAAACTAGATTCCTTACTTAATGGTGCCCTGGACATTCTCTTCCATGTGATTAAAAGACAACATGCATTTCTTTATTTCTTTAGGAATTTATGAAGTGTTTTCATATGCATGACTTTAGTTAATACTTTGACAATTCTTGGAAATACCTGATTTGGCGGGGGGGGGGGGGGGTCTGAACACTGGACTGTAACAAAAGGACCTAGGTGGATAGTGAATCAAAACTAGAATTCATATCTTAAGGTTCTTCCCCTGCAATTTTCTGCATAAAGTGAGAGCAAGGCAGGGAGAATAGCTGGAGGCCAGGGAAAGAAGAGGCTAAGGGCTCGTAGAGAGATCCGGGAGGTTTCTATTAATTAGTGGTCCTTTGATGGATGAGGAAGTATGGAAGATTACAGAGGGGACAAAACACATCTGGAAAATAAGGTGACAATGCAAGGAGATTAAGAAGAGAAAAGACGATCGGCAGAAACACATTTAGACAATAAAGAAAATGAGATGAAAGTTGCAGGTTGCCATGTCCTAGAGACAATGTTTGGAATTAAAGTAGCTGGTCTCATCAGTTCTCCTTGAACAAGGCTGTATGACTAGCTGGTTCTGCTTAGTTTCCTGATCCATTCATTGGTATGCAGGCTAATTCTTAATATTATAGTGGACATGAAATTTAATAACCTTCAACAAATTGTTGTGTGAGCTATTTACAGTTAGAACATGAGCGTACATCCCTGGTATCAATTTATACCCTAAACTGCATCTATATTTGAAGTCTAGCTCACAGATACTATCTTCAGCATCCTTTGACCTTTCTACTCCTAGATGAATGCTTAAATATGGAGTCACTCATTCACAAAACATTCAGGGTCCCTCAGGGCTTTGAGCTGGGCCTGGACTTCTGAGAATGAATGGGTGTGGGCTAGGCTCTCAAAGCTCACAACACAGGGGCAGGCTAAACACATGATTCCAAACAGGAGAGTTGCCTATTAGAGCTCAGAGGGGGAGCTGTTACTCCTCCTGCAAGAATGAGCATTTGAAATGATGCCCAGATGATGAGTTTCTACTGAAAATCAGGTAATCTATGTGAAGTCCTTCTGTTATTTTCTTATTTGTTGCTTTTCAGTCATAAACCTGAGGCTTCTCAGGGTGGCGAGTTGCTTCCTCTTATTGGAGTGGGAGGCTCTGAGGTAGGGATCCTGTCTCCTTCTTCATCTTGGACTGTCCACTCTACAAACTGCCCAACATGTCCTTAAGCTTCCCTTAGTCAGATGTCTTAGCATATCCCTCCCGAGCACAGCACAAAAGAACTGAGGTTGAAAACATCTCTCAGATGAATGATATAAAGATGTATGAATAAGCTTCATAGAACCATGGAAGTTTTAATCAGTTTGTAAGGGGTTTAGAGAACGTGCATTGGTTTAGATTGCACTACCAGTGATACTGTGATCTCAGGCCTATAATCAAACGTTTTTTACCTCATTTTTTGAATCTATAACGGTGATAGCTATACCTACTTATAGGTACTGTAGGATTGATTTAAGGTTTAAGTAAGTTTATTCACATATAATGCTTAAAGTCTGAAATATTATGAAAATAATGTAACAACAGAACCACCTACTACCGCTGTTGTTCTTACTAACTGTAAAGGTGGTGATGATATCAGACACTGTGCTAAAGATCCAGGACAGGAAGGCAGCCATCTGCAGGATCTCTGTGTTTCCTCTATTCTCACCTGTAACTGGATCCATGAGGAGGATATTTTGGCAACAGGATTTGGGAAATACTCACCTTCTGGTGTTTACTGTGCTCCACTCTGAAGGCCATCGAGGAAGGTTTACCTAAAAAATGATGAGAATCAGTGTTTTGGTTGGGAAATGTTTCCAAACTCTGGGTATTGTAATTAAGGACACATAATTCTAAGCCAGAGAGTGACAAAGACAATGATTAACAAAGAAGGAATGGAAGATGATTTCTGTATCATCAACTTCTGTGCTTCCACTAGGAGCATTACATAATTTTCTTAAAATTAAAAAAAAAAAAAAGAAACTTCATCTGTGCCTCATCTGATGTTCCATAGAGTATCTAATAAATTTACTAGTTGTTCATGACAATAGTACTCAACAATGTAGAAATAGGAGGAAGTGACTGCAATATAATAAAGGTCATATATTGAAAGTCTACCTCCAACATCATAGTCATCAGTGAAAAAGATCAAGAAAAAAAGGCAAGGATGCCTGATATCTACATTTCTGTTCACCATAATATTAGAACTCCTAGCCAGGGCTTTAGGTTAGAAATGGAAACAAAAGGCTTCCATTTGGAAAGAAAGAAGTAAAATTATGTCTATTCACAGGGGCATGGTTTTATGTGCAGAAAAATCTTTAAATCCACACACACAAAAATCCTCCACAGAAAGTTGCATGGTACAAAATCAACATTCAAATATCTTTCCATGCATGAAGAATGACCATTCCAGAAAGGAAAGTAAGAAAACAATCCTATTTATTTTTTATTTTTTTAAAGCTACAGTCAAGAGCTAAATTAAAAAAAAAATATTCATTTTTATTTATTTGTTTGTGCCAGGTCTTTGTTGCGGCATGTGGGATCTAGTTCCCTGACTAGGGACTGAACCCAACTTCTCTGCACTGGGAGTGTGGAGTCTTAGACACTGGACAAAGAATCTTGTTTGTAATAGCATTGAAAAAAATGAAGTAATTAGGAATAAACTTAAGGAGATGAAAGACTTACATGTTGAAAACTACAAAGTATTGCAGAAAGGAATCTGACATAAATCAATAGATAGGTGTCTCGTGTTTATGGATTTGGAGGCTTAATATTATTAAGCTGTTCATACTACCCAAAGCAATTTAAAGATTCAAAGCAATTCCTAATAAAATCCGAATGGAATTTTTTTCAGATATAGAAAATCCATCCAACAGTTAACATGGAATCTCAGAGCACCCCAAATAGGCAAAGCAATCTTAGAAAGAACAGCAAAGCTGGAGGCCTCTGATTTCAGAACATACTACAAAGGTACAGGAACCAAAAGAGTGTAGATTTGGCAAAAAATGTGTGCTTAGTCACTCAGTCTTCTTGACTTTTTGTGACCTTTTGGACTGTAGCCCACCAAGCTCCTCTGTCCAGGGGATTTCTCAGGCAAGAATACTGGACAGGGTTGCCATTTCCTTGTCCAGGGGATCTTCTTAACCCATGGAGTGAACTCACATCTCCTGTGTCTCCTGCACTTAAGGCAGATTCTTCACCTGCTGAGCCACTGAGGAAGCTGGCTGGCATAAAGACAGATATGTCAATCAATGGAACAGAATAGACAGCCAGAAATAAACTCTTGGATACATGGTCTAATGATCTTCATCTAGGGTGTCAAGATAGTGGGGAAAGTTTAATCCCTGTAATGAATGGTGCTGGGGAAACAAAATAACCATATGCAAAATAATGAACGTCTTACATCCTGAAGAAAAATCAATTCAGAATGGATTGAAAACCTAAATGCAAGACTTGATAAGACTCTTAGAAGAAAACAAGGGTAAAGCTGCATGACATTGAATCAGCAGTGATTTCTTAGATATGGTACCAGGTGCACAAGTATTAGTAACAAAGTACAAATAGACAAATGAGATTAATCTTAAAATCTCTGTGCAGCAAAGGACACTGAACCGTGTTGAAAATTCCACCTACAGGATGGCAGAAAATATTTGTAAAATATGCATCTGATAAGGGGTTACTAAGCATACACCAGTATGAAGGCTACCTAGAAGCCAGGAAGAGTAACTGACTGACCATGATGGCACCTTGATATCAAATTTCCATGTTCCAGCATTGTAAGAAAACAAATTTCTGTGGTTTAAGGAATGCAGTCTGCTTTGTTATGGCAGTCTGAGCTGACTAACAGTGAGAGAAGGAATTGAATAGACATTTCTCCAGAGAAAATACACAAATGGCCAACAAACATATGAAAAGATGCACAATATTACTAATCAATAGGGAAATACAAACTGAAACCTTCTGTGATGGGCAATATGTATAAGAAGACAATGGCAAGTTTGGTAAGGATATGGATAAATTGGAACCCTTATTCACTACAGTTGGCAATGTAAAATGTTGCAAGCTTTCTAGAAAACAGTATGGAGTTTCCACAGAAAATTAGAACCGCTGTATGATCTAGCAATCCCACTCAAGAGTGTGTTTCCATAAAGAATTGAAAGCAAGATATTGAATAAATAGTGGGCACATGTATGGTCACTGCTGCATTATTCCCAATGGGCAAGATGTGTAAGCAACCTAAATGTTCGTTGGTGGATAAAAGCTAAAGATTATATATAAGATATATGTTATAGCTATTATATCCACATGCACACAACGGAATGTTTTGAGGCCTTAAAAAAGAATTCTGTCATATGCTCCGTCATGGATGGGCCTTGATGATATTTTACTAAGTGAAATGAACCAATCAAAAAAGACAAATATTGCCTGATTCCACTTCTATGAGGTATCTAAATTAATCAAATCCATGGAAACAGAAAATATAATCGTGGTTGCCAAGGGCTGTGAGGAGGAAGGATTGGAGAATTGTTACTCAGTGGGTTAGGGCTTCAGTCACGCAAGATGTAACATTTCTACAGATTTGTTGTACATCAATGTGTATGTATATCCCCGGTGGCTCAGCGGTAAAAAATCCACCTGCAATGCAGGAGATGCAACAAATGCATGCCCAATCCCTGGGTTGGGAAGATCACCTGGAGGAGGAGATGGCAACCCATTCCAGGATTCTTGCCTAGAGAATCCCATGGAGAGAGAAGCCTGGTGGGCTACAGTCTATGGGTACGCAGAGTCAGACATGGTTGAGCGATTAGCACTATGGCCACTAACACTAACATGTACATAATTAGCAACAGTGTGCCATACACTCAGAAATTGTTAAAAAGGTAAATAAAGACGTGCAGGCGTATGGTGAACTGAGGTGTATGTATTCCCTGTAAAGAATCTATCCTTATGTCAAAACCTTTGCAGACAACCAAATGTTTGGTTTTCATGTCCCTTTCCCTAGTTTTAATAGCCTCAGGGAACAGAGGGACTACCCTGGTGCACAGTGGATGAGAATCTGCCTGCCAATGAAGAGGACACAGGTTTGATGGCTGGTCCAGGAATATTCCACTTTCTGCGGGGCAACTAAGCCTGTGTGTCACAAACTACAGAGCCTGCATATGCTCTGCAATGAGAAGACACTTACTGCAACCAGAGAAACCCATGGACAGCAACAAAGACCCAGTGCAGCCAAAACTAAATAAATAATTTTAAAAATCTGGGAGAACAGAAATCCACAGATTGAGAATCATAGAACAATCTAAATTGTTTTCTCCAGTCTAAGCCGATTAACTCTTCTAAACTCTTTGAGCAGCTGAAGAGGAAGTGAGTGCTCACTTATATTTTATAATAAGTGTACTTCATTTTATTTACCTGATGCCATCTCTGGTCAGTGAAATGTGGGAAAGATCATGGAGAATAAATAGTTCTCTCAAACCCTTTCCCAGAATCAAAATATAGAATTAGTTTAACCTTA